>NC_089766.1:38637087-38717087 GCF_040412425.1 Macrobrachium rosenbergii
AGCAAAAAGTATTGGTGAGGAAGAGGTCCGACCCAGGCCTTCCTTCCTCAAGGAAACAGTATGGGTCTGACCTTCCCATGGAAAGGGCCAAGCCCTTTAGAGATTAGCCCAAAAGCCTACAAGGCTTGCCAGTCTTTTGAGGCAGCGCCCAGAGGAAGGTCCGACCCAGGGCTGCTTCCTCGGAGGAAGGCAGGGTATCCTGTCGGAGGCTGAGGAAGCAGGCCTGGAGAGGGCCCAAGAACTAAAGGATGAGCCAAAGAATCCTCTAGGCTGGCCAGTCTCTTGAGGACAGCCCAGCAGAGGAGGTCTGACCCAGAGCTGCTTCCTCGGAAAGGAAGGCAGGTATCCTGTGGGCTGAAGCAGGCTGGCCAAGAACTTCAGGATGAGGCCCAAAGTCCTCAGGATGGCCAAATCTCTTGAGGGCAGCTTTGAAGGGAAGGGTCCGACCAGAACTGCTTCCTCGGAAGAAGGCGAAGCCATCCTGCCAGGCTGGGGGAAGCAGGCACAGAGAGACCCAGAGCTTCAAGAGACAGGCCCAAAGTCCTCCAAGGATGGCCAGTCTCTTAAGGGCAGCGAAGGGAAGGGTCTGACCCAGAGGCTGCTTCCTCGGAGGAGAGAGCAGGTATCCCCTGCCAGGCTGGGGAAAGCAGGCCTGGAGGCCGGGGCTAAAGGATGGGACCCAAAGTCCTCCAAGGATAGCCCGGTCTTTTGAGGCAGCCTTGAAGGGGGTCCGACAGAGGCTGCTTCCTCGGAGGAGGCAGGTATCCTGCCAGGCTGGGGAAGCAGGCCTGGGAGAGGGCCCAAGAACTTCAAGGATGAGGACAAGAGTCCTCCAAGGTTAGCCAGTCTTAGGGGGCAGCCTTGAGAGGGAAGGGTCCGACCAGAGGCTCTTCGCGCGGAGGAAGAGCGGGTATCCTGCCAGGCTGAGAGCGGGCCTGGAGGGCCCAAGAACTTCAAGGATGAGATTAAAGTCCTCCAAGGATGGCCAGTCTCTTGAGGGGGCAGCCTTGAAGGGAAGAGTCCGACAGAGGCTGCTGTCGGAGGAAGGCAGGTATCCTGCCAGGCTGGGGAAGCAGGCCTGGAGAGGATCCCAGAACTTCAGGATGAGGCCCAAAGTCCTCTAGGCTGGCCAGTCTCTTAGGATAGCCTTGAAGGGAAGGGGTCTGACCAGAGGTTGCTTCCTCGGAGGAAAGAGCAGGTATCCTGCCAGGCTGGGGAAGCGGGCCTGGAGAGGGACCAAGAACTTCAAGGATGAGACCCAAAGTCCTCCAAGGCTGGCCAGTCTCGTGAGGGCAGCCTTGAAGGGATGGGTGGGCAGCCTTGAAGGGATGGGTCCGACCCAGAGGCTGCTTCCTCGGAGGAAGGCAGGTATCCTGCCAGGCTGGGGAAGCAGGCCTGGAGAGGGCCCAAGAACTTCAGGATGAGGCCCAAAGTCCTCCAGGATAGCCAGTCTCTTAAGGGCATGTGAAGGGAAGGGTCTGACCAGAGGCTGCTTCCTCGGAGAAAACGGAGCCTCCTGCCAGGCTGAAGCAGGCCTGGAGGGAGCCCAAGAACTTCAAGGATGGACCCAAAGTCCTCAAGGCTGGCCAGTCCTCTTGAGGAACTTCTTGAAGGGAAGGAGTCCGACCCAGGGCTGCTTCCTCGGAGGAAGGCAGGTATCCTGCCAGGCTGAGGCTGCTCTGAGCCTGGAGGGCCAGGAGCCTGAGATGATGAGGCCTCCAAGACTAGCCAGTCTCTTAACCCTATCTGGTGCAAGTTGGGTCTGGGCAGACCCACCCTACGAGATTTTTTCATTTTTAGATAATTTTGTTTAATAATGTTTAGTTGATTCTATGATTACCAAATATGAGGAAATTGTGGTATTTTAATTTTTCATTAGCCCCTTTGATTACGGCCAAGATGAGATATACACTTACCACAATCCGGAGGAGGTTTTCAGACGGTAGTCACCGTAGCATGCTACCGAACGCACGAAATCGTAAATAATCATTGTAATAGCGTTTGTATTTGTTGTTTTGCACCACCAGTGCCTGTTTATTTATGTGATGTGGGTGTGATGGTAGCGATCTGTGATATACATATTATGCAATGAATGTAACAACACGATAAATAAGCTGCCGGTAATGAAGGAATATTCCAAAATCGGCAATTATTCAACAGTCACGTCAGCAAATTCGACAAAGTGGAAGGTGCAATGAGCTGAAAACAAAGCAGGTCATTTCTGTCAAAGCACACAGTGCATCTCTCAATATCATATGCATACATACATACAGTATATGTACGAACACACACATTACTGCATCTATATGTATATATATATATATATATATATATATATATATATATATATATATATATATATATATATATATATATATATATATATATATATATATATATATGAATCCATGACAACGGCAACAATGATTTTGACACAACAATACATTTTGGACACTAGCGAATATGGACATTTGGAAGGTGACAATCGTATTTCCATGGCTGAGACGTGGGTGGTACGTGAGATGCCGGAATCACTTTTGATGGAAATGACCGGTCGTTGTTTTCTGCTCTTGCTTACCTTCCACCTGTGTTGAGTTTGGTGGCCCCTGAACGCTGAGAATACTACCTTGGGAATAGGGCCTGGGATTATCGCGTCAGCGGACAGATTCCAATTCAATGTTTGCTTGACGATGGCGGTCCAAGAGTCGGGGAAAGTGAAACAACCTCGCCCAGATAAATCGTATTAGCCGCAAGTAAAGGGAGGTTCCAGAATCGCATTTGTCAATGAAACAAGGGGTGCAGGGCTGCCAGGGCAGGATAATCCAGGGCCATTTTCAAGCTAATATTCCAACAGTCACGCCACAAATTCGACAAGGTGGAGGGTACAGCGGCTGAAAAACAAAGCAGTTCATTTCTGTCAACTTGGGACACGTGCATCTGAAATGCCACCTACGCTTATAAAATCTGTCACACTTGCATGTGACATGTAAACACAATTGCCACCTCGCCACATTCACTAGGGGATCAATATTATAAATCACATTACAGTCCAAAATGTGTAATTGTGTGGTGTGCGTATGTGTAATATGTATATATATACTATATATATATGTATGGTTAATGTATGTATATATATATATATATATATATATATATATATATATATATATATATATATATATATATATATATATATATATATATATATATATATATATATATATACATATAATTGACTATATATACATGTGTAAGTACTTATATATATATATATATATATATATATATATATATATATATATATATATATATATATATATATATATATATATATATATATATATATATATATATATATATATATATATATATATATATATATATATATATATATATATATATATATATGAAACAATGCCCCGAAGGAAAGAGAAACAAAGTCTGCTAAGTAAAGACAATACGTCGAAAAGCCTTGCAATACTCTGTTGCTTCTCTTTCCCTGGTAAATTGTCTTTATTTATATATTCATCACGTTCCATATTCTCATTGATTCAGTTATATATATATATATATATATATATATATATATATATATATATATATATATATATATATATATATATATATATATATATATATACTCTCATGTGTGTGTGTGTGTGTGTTATTATTATTGTGTAATATATACAATTAATTACATATATATGAGTGTATATATATATGTATATATGTTTGTGTGTGTATGTAAAATACAAACACATATACACCTATCCCCTATAAAAATAAGAATTGGGTAAATTCCTGTTACAAAAATGATTAATACATATGAACCCGTATATATATATATATATATATATATATATATATATATATATATATATATATATATATATATATATATATATATATCTTACTATATAATATAGATGCAACAGAAGAATTCATTAAATGAGTCGAATAAGGAATAGGTAGACCAGTACTTGAGGAAACATTCTTTATTGCGACTAGTTTCGAGATTCCTAACACACCCCATCATCAGGCATCTAAAATAACAAATAAATACAATGAAAGAAAAAAACACTCATTAAATGAAATAAAATTAAACATCAGAACTAACTACCAGAATTGAAATTGAACAGTACCGTTTAACCTATAGCAAGAGGCAGAGAGAGAATACAAGGCAAATACAAAGATAGTTACAGAAGATAGACACAGAATTAAAAACAAAGCAACTCAACTGACCGTTCGTGTACAGGAAGTGGTTTTTCTTTTGATGGTATATAATGTTTCAATTGTGGTTAGCTCCACATCACTAGACCGACTGGCTAATATAGAAAAAGAATCAATACTCAGAAGATGGTCATGCTGATGGGAATGCTCACGAATGGCACTAAATGCTTGTTTGTTAAGTGGCCTGTTTGTTCCAATTGATCGACCTAGGTGTTCAGGCACGGACGGAAACTGTGCTGATTTACCAATATAAGTTGCATTACAGCAACTTCACATGTATACTATAGACTACAGATGACTGTGGGTCTTTGGGCACCGATGTCTTTGAACTTGAAAAACTTTTGTATCACATTTTAGGCCTGAATATGACTCTGAGACTAACTTGAGGGTAAAAATTCAATAGTAATTTACAAACGGTTTCTCAAAAAGGAGAAAAACTGCTTTTACCATGTAGAGACAGGAAAAATAAATTGTAACTTTGTTTACTGTCACTTTTTTGCAGGACGTGGATCCATTAGTTTTGGGTTGTTTGCCAATGTATGTGTCAATAAATTTAGCACCGAATCCATTATGAAAAGAATATCTTTGATAAGAAAATTCAAAATGTAGCTAAAATAATTGGAACAAATCTGGAATGCCCTAGTCACCTAAAGTTTTCACTAAGTTCCTCTTAAAATTAATAGGTATAAAAGATGAAAATTTGGTTGAGAGTCCGGTGAAAGTTGGTTTTTCTATACCTCTGTATGAAACCATTATCTTTGCGACTTACGAGAACATCAGAAAGGCCAGCTTTCCATCAGTCTCTATTTCTGACGTAAATGTGATATTTTCATGCTTCGAGTTTAAATACTCTAGAAGCAAAGGGATATTGCGTGGAGATCTGAAAATTAAAGTGTCATCTACATGGCGATCTATATAAAAGTGGTTTGAAAGATGCCGGACATTCGTTCAACCACTAACCTCATGATATGCAAGAAGGCATTAGCTAACGTTGACAGTGGATTTCCATGGCAACCCCATCCTTCTGCTTATAAACCTTTTCATTGAAGATGAAAAGCAATCGATTGCTGCTAAGATCAAAAGTTTATGAAGTTGAGTTTTTGTAAAATATAGAGAATTTTATCAGAATCACTGTATAAATTATTAATGCAATGTCAATGGTTTCAACTAAAGTATATTCGTGGTGAGTGACTTCATCAAAACATATAACACAATTATCAAGAAACTTTTACTCCCTATCTCTTTAACAAAAGTAAATGTCTTTAACCGTGTACTCATTAATTGTTATAGGAGCAAGAATGGGCACCAGGTACTTGGAAAGTTTGTAGTTGAAGGTACCTATAGCTGACATGATGTTTTTCAAAAATATTTTGAAATTTGATTTCTATGACAAACATGATAAAGGTTTTGGTTTTTTCAGAACTCTCTAGAAACATTTGGCATTTCTTCTTTCTATTGTAAAAAGACAGTTTATACATAATATATATCAGAAAAATTATGACACAATAGGCACTTAGCAAAGACAAATCCATGTGCATTACCAAACCGAACAAAGGGTAACGGTGTTGTTGTTCTTAACAAGACCGACTTTATTTGTAAAGTGAATGCTGTTTTGAGTGACCATGCCAAATTTGAACGGATTCGAGATGGTGTCCTCCTAACCATTTTGAACAAGGAGGCAAAAATGAACGGATTCTTAAGAAAATTGAAATCAGAAAATTCCATTGATGATGGTGTTGTTTCGGATCTTTATACAACAGGTTCCAGACCAGGAATATTATGGTTTACTTAAAGGTGCATAAAACTGGGTGTCCCAGCATGACCCATTATGTCAGCTATAGGGTACCTTCAACTTCTAAACTTTCAAGTACCTGGTGCCCATTCTTGCTCTATAACAATTAATGAGTACACGTTAAAGATACATTTTACTTTTGTTAAAGAGAGATAGGGAGTAAAGTTTCGATAATTGTGTTGTAATAACTGATGTGAAGTCACTGTTCACGAATATACCTTTAGTTGAAACCATTGACATTTGCATTAATATCTTATATGGTGATTCTGATAAAATTCTACATTTAAGAAAACTGCAGTTTCATTAACTTTTATCTCTAGCAACAACCGACTATTTCTTCATCTTCAATGGAAAGGTTTACAAGCAAAATGATGGAGTTGCCACAGCATCCACTGGGCCCAACATTAGCTAATGCGCTCTTTACATATCGCTGGTTGGAAATGATTGAACGGGCTCGTCATCTTTCAAGCCGCTGCTGGAGCATGTATGACGCACAATTTCAGATCTCGCATTCCTTTGTTTCTAAGTATTCGCTCGAGCATGTGTCACATTGCGTCGCTGAAGACTGATGAAAGCAACGGCTGGACAGTGTTGCAAATGAAGCATAAAATGATTTGAAGGTATGAAAACCAACTGCCGGACCTCAGCCAGATTTTCAAATCTTTTACCTATTAATTAAGAGGAGCAGTGAACAGTGACAGGAGCATTCAGGCTGTTATTTCAACACATTTTGAACACTGTATCAAGGTATTCTTTGTAATGAACTAGGTGTAGTATTGAGCAGCCGATGACGAGCAACTCCAAGAGCAATGGATCCTCTAGTGAACAGTAAACAAAAGCTGCAATTGCCACTGCTTGCCTACATGGTAAGCTTTTAGTTTTCATGGCTCCGTTTAGGCCTAAATTACTGTGGGCCACCCTCAAGTTAATCTCGAAGTCATTACGCGCAAGTGCTGTAAGTTTTCGGATAAGACACGATTGCTTAAACCTACGGTCATCAGCCGTCTATATACATGTCGGTGCTGTGGTAACGCGACGATCAAGCGCCGGTTTCGAGGTCGTCTGCTGCCTGGCCGATCGGTGAACAAACAGGCAGCAACAAACGAAGCGACAGTGCTGCGTTCGTGACGTTGCCGCAGCGCCTGATGTAGATTCTTTTCACTGACCAGCCGGTCGTTCTGGTGATATTGAGCCTTACAATTGGCATTATATGCCATCGAAAAACCATCGCTCTGCAATGAACGATTAAATTGGTGCTTTGAGCTGTGTCATGACTATCTTTGTATTTATACTCTTTTTCTTAGACAAACCCATTACTGTTCAATTTATTCTTGACCAGTTAATTCTGATGTTTGAAACACATTCATTTTAATGAAGTGTTTTTTCTTTCATTGTATTTGGTTGTTATATTGGAGTGCACAGTGATGGGGTGTGTTGGGAGCATAAAGCCAGTCGCGGCCAAAGATGTTTCCTCGAAATACTGTTCTATTCATATATATAACATATATATATATATATATATATATATATATATATATATATATATATATATATATATATATATATATATATATATATATATATATATATATATATATATATATATATATATATATATATATATATATATATATATATATATATATATATATATATATATATATATATATATATATATATATATATATATATATATATATATATATATATATATATATATTATATGTCATATATATACTCTCTCTCTTTCTCTTCTCTCTATATATATATATATATATATATATATAATATATATATATACTATATGCCTATATATCATATATATATATATATATATATATTTGTCCACTAACATTTAGAATTTGTTCAATTGTTTTTGAACCAATATTCAGGAAGTTGTAGGAGTTTTGTAGATCATTTTATTCTGTTTATAATTTTCTACAGATATTTTCTTTCCTTCAATTATTACAATTAATTTCCTGTTTACTTACATCTTATTTTTGAAAACATCTAATGAAAATGTCAGCAAATGCCACTTATGAAAAGTTGGAGTATTGTTCTTAAGTCCTCATATACTTATATAGTGTGTTAAATCAGTGCAACATTTTTAGGTAATTTGTCCTTCCTTTACTAGGATACTGTTCTCCGGGAGATGAATATATGCCAGAGATTTATATCTTTTAGAGTGGTTCGAGTGGAAGGTTTCTTTGGCAGCTATGCCTTGGACTATAGACGGATGGTCTCTTGTTGTCACTTTTTCATAAGTTGTATTTTGACATATCTTTTACATTCTCAGATTGATCCTGATCCCCTGTTGCTGTCGAGAGCAACCAGTTCGCTGAACAACAGCATCAATGTCACGATAAATGTACCTCGCCTTCAGACTTTCAGTTCCAGGGGACCTTTATTCCTCACGCCTTACGACTGTGGAACAGCCTCTTTACTGAGGATGTGTTGCAAACGGAACTTCAAAAGTTCGAAGTAGATATAATGCATTACTACCATATGCAATACATCTTGTATTTAATTACTTGTATCTTTACTTGTTGAGCTTTTTCTTTTCTAATACCTGATCTCCTCTTTCTGTATTTCCCATCACTTTCTGTTATTTCTTTCGAATGACCACCTTAATATTCTTTGGAAGCTTGAATTTCAAGTCAGTGACCCCTGTGAATCTTGTTTCATATGGATGAGTTCATCTTCTGAATAATAATAATAATAATAATAATAATAATAATAATAATAATAATAATAATAATAATAATAATAACAACAACATTGTCCATATTCATTAATCTCATGGTAACAGTTTATTATATTGTTATTATTATTCTCATATATCATAAATCATCAATACCATGATTATCAGATTTACATTACATCCGACTCATTTTATATTTTATGATATCCAGTCTTCAAAGGACAGAAAAGGAACATTAAACGCAAAATAGTCATTTACTCTCTCTCTCTCTCTCTCTCTCTCTCTCTCTCTCTCTCTCTCTCTCTCTCTCTCTCTCTCTCTCTCTCTCTCTCACACTAAAGACTAAAGCCATAATTTGATGAAGAAAATTATAATACGGATAATTCAACATTTATTTTAAAAAATCTTTTTGCTGTAGATAAAAAACAAAATCAGAAAATGTATAAACACATAAGACTCAATATGATTGGAAAGAAGCTTTTATGACATAAGTTGAATGAGAAATCAAACAATGTGAATAACAAATGGTTATGAATCTGGATATTTAATAAAGCAAAAGACATAATAAAAATCTTGACAAAGCTTTTACGACAGAATTCTAGTAATTCAGGGTGTGTGGTATTCTCTGAAACAAGGGCGACACATAGTCCTACATTTGATGCTTTACACGAAATATGTCTGCTGGCCTTTCTTGGGCCTTACGGGATGTATGCGAGCACACGACATCTTAGTCTAGGTCGCAGTTGTTTTTCTGTTGAGGGAACTGGATCAGGAAAGTGTCTTTCTGTTAGCCGCCTTGGCTGCGTTATTACGGTGCGAGTAATTATCTTGTTAGGTGCTGGAGGGTACCTTTCAATCAACTGCAGAACGACTGACTTAGAAAACTGCTTAAATATGACCCTTTCTTGCCAGTAACAAATCCATGCAAGTGATGACCCAGTTTACTAGTATCATAAAGCAGACGGAAAAATAGTTTTATGGTACCATCATTGGTTTACGAATACACTTCTAGAACTAATAAACATGTCGTTCTTGTCCACAATCCGCATTTTCTTATTATAGTCAACAACGCATGCAGGTTTGCACAAATTCCCCTGGTCGACACCTTTTCACAGTCTAATATTATATTTTCATGTACTGAAGATAACATATACACTGTCCTGTTATCCTGCCATTTTAAACCTAATATTCCATTGCAGTTTTGGGACGAAATCTCAGATTTGTTCACATCAGGAAATTTAGGCATAAATTCCTATTTTTCCGAACTGTTCCACATGCTCCTGTTTCGTTGTCACTTGAAATACTTGAGCAGTTTTGGGCTGCAATATAATTATCGAAATACAGGATGTGATGTTTTCCGAATGCGAGGCCATAAATGTTTTTACCACAAGACCAGATACCCCTAGATCCTCATCTACCAATATCTCTGTATCTTTTCCAGTATAGATTATATAATCGACAATATAATCCGTTTTGGCATCCCACAAAGTTCAAATATTTTCACTCCAAATCGACTTCTTTTATAGGATAGTACTACTTGAAACTTAGCCTTCCCTTCCATAACATTAAACTTTCATCTATGCATAAATCCTGGAAAGGTTGAAAATTTTCCCGGAATTTTCTACGCACACTGTCGAGCACGGGTTTAATTTTTTTTAGTTTATTATCTGGGCTTGTTTCCTGTGAATTATCAACGAAATGTAGAACCCGTAGATTTGAAGAAATCTGTCCCTTGCCATCAGCCTTCCTCACTCCTTTTTGTCTCGAATGTCTCAAGTAGTCAGTAATCTACGATGCGATGTTTACCATATGCGACATGATCATAATCACACAAGGAACCGTATCATTTCCTCCTGTAACCTGAGCAAATTTCCGCAATCTTTGCTTTCTGCATCTCTAGCATATCAACAAGGAATCTCTGATAACGGTTTTGTCTCTTCAGCAATCAGCCCCATAAATTCGTTGTCGAAATTTAAAAAAATAGTCTACTTCCTTTGAATTTTCATTCATTACATTTCGACGTAAATACCACTGCCACTGCTGTCAAATATATATGAAATCTCTGGGCTGGAAATTTGCACAGCAGCCTCCCTCATGCCTGGGTCACTTCGCTGTCTCCGCCTTCTTTTGACACCTTGGCTTTCATTTGTAGGTGGCAGATTTTTCGTCATTTTCACTGTCAGTTGATATTTCCTCACTGTCTCTTGTACCAGGATATAGTATCCAACATTTCCTTCTAAATCCAGTTCATTTTCATATCCGAAAATGAGTCGAAAGAATCTATAAAATAATTTGCTCCTCGTCGAGCTCTTCTCTCGATCTGCCGGCAGTCAACTCGAGGATGTCGTACCCTTGACCCCGTCACTCCTGTGACATCTTGATGAAGACTAATGAATTTTAGGAAACACGTGAATTTATGAAATTCACTGTATGGCAACTGACAGACTGTTACCATATCAAAGAAAAAGAGGCCAGTATTTCAATCATCAGTCCTTCACATAAAAGAAATTACCGGTGCTCGTATACGACACAACAGTGTTCAGGCGGTTATTAAATGCGTCATTATACGTTACAACCAGAAATCAAAGAGGTTAATATTCATAGAACACTCCTGACTTTTTAAGATGGCATAATGAGAAAATTAAGAGGCATGACCTTGCTAGTGTGGTTGAAGATGTCAAAAGTGCTGAAAAGGTAAGGTAAAGGTTTTACCATTCCAGAAAGTGAAAAGAATGCAATGTAAATGTGAACGAATGCTAGTAGAAAGCCTTCTGTAGGTGTATGGGTCAGCTTTTGTGGAAATTTTCCAGGAGGTTTAGTCTCAGTCAGCAGTTAAAATGTTGTTATGCCGGTGACCGTTGTCTTGCTTTTCTACTCTTTGAAATATGTACACAAAGGGCAAAATGGCCTAATGTTTAATGTGATTTATCTATATATATATATATATATATATATATATATATATATATATATATATATATATATATATATATATATATATATATATATATGTATATGTATATATATATATATATATAACTATAATACTTTGCTATATATATATATATATATATATATATATTTATTATATATACATATATATATATATATATATATATATATATATATATATATATATGTATATATATATATATATATATATATATATATACTATATACTATATATATATATATATATATATATATATATATATATATATATATATATATAACTCTTTATACTCTACACATATATATATATATATATATATATATATATATATATATATATATATATATATATATATATATATATACATATACATATACATATACATATACATATACATATACATATACATATACATATACATATACATATACATATATATATATATATATATATATATATATATATATATATATATATATATATATATATATATATATATATATATATATATATATATATATATATAATATATATATATATATATATATATATATATATATATATATATATATATATATATATATATATATATATATATCAGAAAATACAGCATTTAATAGTAATGTTAATATTATATAGTGTGATGAAAGAAGTGCTGTAAAGATGGAACTGGGGCAAGCCGTCACTTGCAGAATCGTTGTATTCAGCAAATAGTTGGTCATCTCAGCAGTTAACCTGATGAACACACGATATTGGCTCTGTCATATGACCGAGTTGGTATGTGCGTACATGAGTTCATACGTTAGAAATCTAGATTTTGTGTCTAATTCTGCCCAAAAATTAGTCCGATCGTTCATTAGCGAACTAGCGAATCGTGAAGACAGTATCTTTGAGTGTTGCAATCTCTTAGAATTGGCAGAATAAGGTACAGTCAGACTCTTCGTTTTTTTTTTCTTTGTGAAGTGTGGACTTATATTTTTATCATGTTTCAAGACATTTTTGAACTTGTGTGGGAAGTGGGACGTAGCCTTTACCATTTCAATATTCTATTTTATTGTGTTCTATATTTTACCAGTATATACTCATGCATTTAGACTTTTCATTATTATGTTTTTGCACTTGCATATTTTTGGGAGAAGTATTATTTGTGTGAATTCCTTCGACAGATGTCGGTGGTGGTGGCGTGGTGAGAACATATGTGAGAGAACATGATGTTATCATGTTGGTGTGATCATAGAGAATACATTTGCAAAACCTTTGCAATGTATATAATTTTTATGTGGTAGACTTTGAGACTAGACTGAACACAAAGTCTATGATGGAATATGTGAGAGTTTGGATTTACAGGCCATTGGCAAGTGATGGAGACTTTTAGTCCAGGATTAGATTATTCTTACTTGACAATTTCATTTATGATGCAATCTTTGCTTTGTTTATTCATTACTTGTTGGGTTGCTTTAAATAATAAATCTATTTTGTAGGAAAGATTGATCAGCAGAATGACCCATTTCATTTCTTTAATGTGGAATCTTTGATGAGGCAAGCCAGTGCTGAGAGAAGATCTTTGTGACATTCGAGAGAGAGAGAGAGAGCATGATACTCGCTGAGAGCAAAGAAATGGGGTGTATGGGACCTAAGGGAGTGTGCAAAGGGGAGAACAGGGTCAAAACCCCATTGCTTTCTGGAGTTAGATCGCAAAATCGGTAACGTTACGTATATTCCTACAAGGAATATTATATCTGTTTCCAAGGGGGGTTACAGATAAATATGGTGGCAGCGGTAAAGTTAAGTTGATAGCAGCGGTAGAAGTTTAATTGAGCGGCAGGGTGAAGCTTTATTTCGATTTTTAAAATACACTAATTGATAACGTTGATGCCCAGGCACAGATAGCCTCGAGCAGAAATGAATGGTCAGTCTTAAGCACGTGTGAGGTGACGGGATATTCCAGTTACGTGTTTAACAAGTTACTTTTGTTTCTATTCGAGTCTTCGTGAGTGGGGAATTGTGAAATAGATCTGGGTGAGATCTAGAGCAATTTGCAGGTTGAGAAATACCAAATAAGTGTGATTAGTGGCGATTGTGAGTTAATTAAGCATGTGATGATTTTACAAATCATCGTTTTTGTCTTGAGATGATGTCTGCAAGTTGCACAGGGCTCCGTTTTCTGCCAGAGTGATAAGTAACACGTTTTCTGTTCTTCTTTTGGGAGAGGGCTAACTTTCCTTTTCTCTTGTTTTTCTTTTCGTTTCATTTTATGTTTTTCTGATCGGGGGCGGTTGATCATTCATAAAAATGCAGGACTCAGACGCAGGACGTCGCAGTCAATTGTGAGTCTGACTCACGAACTTTAATCACCCAGGCAATACACAAATTTTGGGGCTAGTTGATGGGAAATTAACAGAATGTGGAGACATTTATTGAATCAGTAGATAATTATCTGAATTCTAGGAAGATTACGGGTGGCATGATGCTTTGAGAGAAGCAAAGGCTTTCTTGGATCTAGACAAAGGAGACATTGGAGAACGAGCACGCGGTTTCGGGTTCAGAAAGTGTAAAACTTGGAAAGAACTTCAGGGATTTTTGCGTGCGTGGTAATATTTAAATTGACTGCGAAGATACGTCGTTCGGAATTACAGCGCATATCAGAGAACAAGAAGGTAATGATTCATTAATAGCGTACAGTGCTCGTTTATTTGATGCAGTAGGTGAGTTAAAGAAATCTATGATAAACTCTCCATGGGTAAATGGAAATAATATCTCCTTAGATAATTTTGAAAAACTGATACACTTTGCCTGCCTTTTAACGTCAGTCCCAGATATAATTACAGATAGTTTTGATAAAAGAATTGATCAGGACACAGATGAATCCTTTTTGTTTGCACAAAAATCCATCAAAATGCCCGACGCTGGACAGTAGTTTTGTGAAGGGAGGTGCTAAAATTTCAGCAACAGTTTCAAAACCACAGAATAATGCAAATTCCTCAAATCACAGGAAACGATGCAGAGGTAAATCATGTGGGTAGAATCGAAGGAAGCCTCAGAGGAGATCAGTAACAACAATTCGTTGTTTTAATTGTGATAAAATACGGACATAGTAAGTCAGTGCAGAAGAGTGAGATATTGTTCAGCTTGCAAATCTTCAGACCATGGGTGGAGATAGCCCAACCACAAAAGAAGAGAGAGAGTATTCAGGGAAAACACGGGGTAGTTTTAATAGATATGACTTGAAAGAATTTCACATGATGCAAGTTCTAGGTACAGAAACGAACATCAGAATTTTCACAAGATAAGTTCGAACGGACACGGGATGTGAGCAATCAGGTCATAGAATCACCAGAACCTAGGCCGATTGTGTGCTGGATTACTCTAATGGCATTGAAATTTCTAACATTGATTCTGGTAGCTCAGTTAACCTAATAGATGCTGATCGTTTTCACGCAGAAAATTTCAGAGTGTAATTAGTCCCTACTAATGAGACAGTGTGTGACGTACAAGCGAGGAAATTGAATATTTTAGGTTCGTCATCTCTTACGCTTTGTATCAGCGGAAAGACAATAGTAGAACCATTTTTGGTCATAGAAGGATTAGCCTTAGGTGAAATGGTTTTGCTAGGACACCCTTCTTGTATGCGACATAACATCAATATTCTTATGGGAATTCAGGGGATTACAATAGGTGAGCCAGGTTGTTTTGTTCATATATACACATGGAAAAAACTTGTGAAAACCCAAGACGCAGTCTGAGACATGTAACACATTCATTAGAAGAATGAAGACATTCCCGCAAAAAGTCTTTCAAAGGATTTTTGTTAGAAGATATTGAATTGCACCCGCGAGTTCTTTCACATTGATTTAAGTGTCGGTGAAGAAAAGTTTCCTTCTCAAGTATGCACGTTGTTGGGGAACCGAGAGATTCAAGACGTTGTGAGTACGGTGTCAGTAAATGAAGTTTCAGTCGCAGGCGAAACTACACAGTAGAATTAGTAAGCTATCAAGACTCAGTGAAAAATATCACAAGGGTACCCGTAATTGATTTTGAAGAGTTTGGGAAGAACGTAAGATAGTAGTTTTGTGGAACGGTAACATGTTTCCAGCAGGAGCACTACAATTCCAGAAGTCAAGTTCTTCGAACATTTGGCTAAGCTGATTATTCGAGTATTCAGATAAAGTAGAAAGTGTTGAAAGAATATTTAGATATTATTGCTTTGAAGGGAGATAAATTAGGAGTTACGGATGTTTTAGAACATTCAATCCGCCTGAAGACAGTACAAATCCCATATATATTCCAGCGTATCGGAATTCCTTTTAAGATCAGAGAAGAAGTAGAAAAGAAAGTTAAGAGATGGGAATCGGAAGTGACTATTAGGCCAAGCTCTTCACCCTTTAACTTTCCTTTACTAGCGGTCCCAAAGAAAGACGGTAGCATCAGAGTTTGCGTAGACTTTCGTAAATTGAACGAGAAGACATGCCCAGACAGATACCCTGTGGCTTGTTTACCTGATTTGTTTGTTGAGATTGGTGGCAAGAATATATATTCGTCTATAGATCTTATGCAAGGATTTTTGCAAGTTCCTCTTAGCGAGAATAGTCGTAAATTTACAGCATTTTCTATACCAAAGGGACATTACGAGTTTAATAGGATGCCTTTTTTGGATTCACAAGAGGTCCCCAATAACATTTACTAGACTGGTAACACAGTACTTCACGGTTTATTAGGAAAGTTGGTGTTTGTGTACATGGATGACATTCTCTATGCACAGATACAATCCGAAAAAGGGAACATCTAAAAGGTGTTAAAGAAGTCCTCAGCGATTAAGGATTACGCTGGATTAAAAGTCAAATTGGCTAAATGTGAGTTCTGAAGAAAGAAATTATTTATTTAGGTCATGTTATCTCTAAAGAAGGAGTCAAGTGAATGTTGACAAAGTCAAAGCTATCGTGAGTTTTCAGTTCCCCAAAACAGGAAGTAGATTCGATTTCATTCTAGGTATGTCGAGTTTCTTTCGCCGTTTTGTGCGGAATACTGCACAATAGCGTCTCCGGTGACAGATCTATTACAGGAAGACATTAAATTTGTTTGGAGTGACGGTCAGCAATTGGCGCGCGAGAAGCTTAAGAATGCTTTAGTGAACCCATTCTGTTTTGAAGTTTCCAGATTTAATCAACCGTTCACCTTGGTGACGGCGCGCGAGTCAGGAAGGTATAGGTGCGTGTTTGATGCAGAAATTTGAGGAAATTACACCCAGTACTTTTATGAAAGTTCAAAACGCGTGGTAGTAACGAAAGGCTGATGTCCAGTTGTGGACAAGGAGAGCTTTCGCAGTCGTCTCTAACCTTGTTCATTTCAAGATGTTGTTGTTAGAAATAAAGTTGAGATTTTACAGATCATCAACCGTTCTTGAGCTTTAATAAGCCAAATTTATCGCCCAGAGAGCACGTTGGTTTTTAACATTGAGAGATTTTGATGCAAGCCTCAAATACATTGAAGGTAAGCATAATGTAGTTGCAGATGCATTGAGCAGATATTTTCCAGTTGAGGATGAGGGAGTACAGACCGAATCCTGTGTGAGAGAAGAGAGTAAATATTTGGTGTCTAATGTCTCGGATACTAGTAGTTCTGAGATATCGCATGTAGAGGACATACACGTTCCTACAGTGCATACTTCGAGAGAAATAATTGAGTCAGCAGTCTCGGAAGAGATTGTTGTTCGTGATGTTGAGGAAACGTTGTGTTATGTTACTGGTGAAGAAATATCACTTGGGACATACCTTTGCTAGAAGAGAAGCAAGATGAAGATAAATTACTATCAGATGCTAAGGCGTTTCTCAGGGGAGTTTCACCGAAGAAAGGGTATAAGTTGCCTTTTTCTGGACTAGAGTTGGAGAATAATTTATTAGTTAGGAAAGTTAAGTATAACTTACAAAGTACTCTAAGCATGGGTGAAACTACACAAATCATCGTGCCAGAGAGTCTAGTATCACAAGTTCTAGACATTGTACATTGTAAATTTGGTTCTCCTCATTTAGGTGTTGACAAGACGTATGAAAACGTCAGGTCAAAGTTCTTTTGGAAAAATATGTTTTCCGCAGTGGAGGCCTTTGTGAAGAGTTGCGCTGTTTGCAATGCGAATAAACCGGCGACGACGGTGTCATGTCGTTTGGGTTCATATCCCATACCAAATGAGCCGTTTCAGAGAGTGCATGGATATTCACAGGTAACTTCTCAGAATCTGCTTATGGATACAGACATCTATTAGTAGTTGTTGACTTGAGTTAACTCGTTTTGTCGAGATTTTTCCACTGAAATAAAGATCAGCTGAGGAAGTTGCTATAGCGTTCTTTAAGGGATAATTTGCTTAGATATGGTGTTCCTGAATGTCTGATCAGGGCAATGGTAGGGAATTTATTAATAATAAGACTTTACTAGACGGTCTTGCTAATTTACTAGGAATAAAAGTATCTATAATCCCGTATAGACCAGAAGCGAATGGGTTATGTGAGAGGGCGAATCGGAAAATAATCGAAGCTTTACGCATGACAGTGGGCGGTTCCAATACACATTGGGACAGATCTTTGGATGAAGTGCGATATAGTATCAACACTATGGTGAATGACACAATTAAGATATCTCCAGCAGAAGCTTTGTATGGGTACAAGTTGAAAGGACCTTTTGATTTGTTACCAGAGCGAGTTAAGGGCGATGTTACAGTTACTTCGTTGATAAATACAGCGAAAGATTTGCGCGTATCGGTAAAACTTGAACAAGCGCTCGCGCGCAATGGTAGAAAAGTAACGCGAAATCGCGGGGTAAGCTTTCTATGGGTGATAGAGTGTTTGTTAAAGTGAATGTTCGGAAGAATGTTCGAATTATAAATTAAGTCAAAGTTCGGACCTTTTGAGATTGTAGAGATCAAAAGGGAATAGATTTGTAGTAAAAGATGTAAACTCTGGTGTGATGGAAATTAACTCATACATTTCAAAGTTAAAAAAGAAAAGTTCAGGATGTAATGGAACATTTCTATATAATTTGAGGGATAAATGGGTTGATATTTGTATATATTGTATATAATACTTATTTTTTTTGTATCGTGTTCTTTTTGGATGAAGTAGAGAATAAGAGAACTTTGCCAGTCTCTTTAAATAGATTAATGAGAGAAATAAGAATAACATTAGACAGAGTTGATAAAGATGATAAAACATTAGAATGAATTCCTGACGTTACTCCAAATTCACCTTCTATAGAATAGAATGAAGAAAGCGCCTTTAGTTCTTTTAGGTGTTGGCGTGATTGCAGAGATTGGAGCGATGTCCATTTAAGTATAGTCTAAGGACAGAAGTGCAAATGCAGATAAAAGCAATTATTGCTGCAGCAGATGGTCGTGTGTATGGTGATATATTACCTTTAGGATACTTAGAAAATGTTCTAAGGAATTCCGCTCATCTACATGGGGCGAAAGTATTGTTCACGGGAGGAGATTTGTATTTATATTATAATGTTTTGAGGGTGAGATTGTCTGATCGAGGGATTAATAGAATACGTTCTGTCAGTACAATGAAGCCTTTTCTTAGTTTTATTATTAGACCTTTTCCTAGTGCTTTTAGAGACTTAGTAGTGACATGGGATGGATTAGAGACCATGTTCATTTTGGGAGATCAATATCAAGGTTCGGGAGTTGATTATAAGACAGGTTGTACCTTGGTTAGGGAGAAGTATGTGTGTTGGCAGTAATGTTTTCAATTGCGAGAGTTGTATCTGTAGGTGGTTGTGAATTATCATTGGTTTCGCCAGACAGACTCCGACAGAATGTGACTTTATACGGTTTCCACATGAATACCACATGATCACCACCAGAACTCTTACCGCCATTTACTGCAAAGAATCCCTGTTACGATGATGTGCCGAGGGTAACAAGTCAACATCCTTCTATCTTCAGGATCGGCTGTTTGACGCTTCTTATGAGTATTATACAGACTTTCTCGTACTTAGCCGTGCGGTGTTCAACAGTTCCGAGAAGATATTCATGCGTCATATGCATAATGATCATGATGTGGTTCCAGTACCTTCAGCAGGGTGCCGATGCTTTGTTCCACCGTTAGAGAGGCAAATGATCCGTTGTTGGTCAGTATCAGCAATATTTTATACCATCCATCTTGGTAGTTCTGGTAGCTGTTTTTCGTCATTCTTGTTGTGGGGTAGTCAAGCTTATTTTATTGCTTGTAAGATAAATGCAAGGGCTTTAAGAAAATGACCCCAGTGACTTTGCAGAATGCGTCATGAGAGCAGTACTTGGAAACTGCAGTTCAGTAGACATTGCTAATTGAGCATATCTATTTGTTATGTTTTATACACTTATGCTTTTGTTTTAGTTTTACATTAGGAGAGCAGAACTGCTCTTATGGGGTGTCGAGCACTATTTCAGAAAATAAACACTTTATTATTACTGTGTTATATAGTGTGATGAAAGAGGATTAGTCAAAAGATGGAACTGGGGCAAACCGTCACTTGCAGAATCGTTGTATTCAGCAAATAGTTGGTCATCTCAGCAGTTAACCTGATGAACACACGATATTGGCTCTGTCATATGACCGAGTTGGTATGTGTGTACATGAGTTCATACGTTAGAAATCTAGATTTTGTGTCTAATTCTGCCCAAAAATTAGTCCGATGCGATTTCATTAGCGAACTAGAGCGAGATCATGAAGGTATTATCTTTGATTGTTTGCAATCTTTTAGAATTGGCAAAATGGAGGTACAGTCAGACTCTTCGTTTTCTGTGTGAAGTGTGGACTTATGTTTTTACCATGTTTCAAGACATTTTGAACTTGTGTGGGAAGTGGACGTAGCCTTTTACCCATTTCAATATTCTATTTTATTGTGTTCTATTTTACCAGTATATACTCCTTACATTTTAGACTTTTCATTATTATGTTTTGCACTTCCATATTTTTGGGAGAGTATTATTGTGCTTAATTCCTTCGACAGATGTCGGTGGTGGTGGCGTGGTGAGAACATATGTGAGAGAGAACATGATGTTATCATGTTGGTGTGATCTGCTTGTGTGTGAGCTAGTGTACATTTATAAAACCTTGCTTTGCAATGTATATAATTTTATGTGGTAGACTTTGAGACTAGACTAGACTTACACAAAAGTCTATGATGGAATATGTGAGTTTTTGTACAGGTCGTGGCTGTGATGAGACTTTTTTTGAAGTCAGGATTAGATTATTCTTACTTGACAATTTCATTTATGATCATTTTAATCTTTGCTTTGTTATTCATTACTTGTTGGGTTGCTTTAAATAATAAATATTTTTGTAGGAAGATTGAGTTCCTTAGACAGCCCATTTCATTTCTTTAATGTAGAATGCATGAGACAGAAGTGAGTGCAGAGGAAGACAGAGAGAAAGTCTTTGTGACATTCGAGAGAGAGAGAGGAAGGCGCGTGAAATGCCGCTGAGGCAAAGAAAGGGGTGTATGGGACCTGAGGAGTGTGCAGGGGAGAACAGTGTCGAAACCCCATTGCCTTCTGGAGGTTAGATCACCCAAAATCGGTAACGTTACGTGTATTCCTACAAAGAATAGTATATCTGTTTTCAGAGGAGTTACATATATATATATATATGTATATATATATATATATATATATATATATATATATATATATATATATATATATATATATATATGTATATATATATATATATATACTCTCTACTCTTTCTCTATATATATCTATATACTCTATATATATATATATATATATATATATATATATATATATATATATATACCTATATATATATATATGTGTGTGTGTCAATAATGTGTGTGTGTGTGTGTGTGTGTGTGTGTGTGGACAATGTTTTCTTTATATTGCAGCTTTCCCCTCAATTCAATTAGCATATTTTTATTATCCAACTTCCAATTCCACAAAAGATTTTTCCCCTAATATTTAATACCCAAACATCTTTTTCATTATATTTCCCACATGTTTTGTTTCCAACTGGATCCAATTTGTTAATCGTTTGTATCTTGATCTCAGAATTGTGGATTTTTACCTTCACGCTAACTGTACATGATGATGTAGTCTTGCTCCTCCATACTGCTGTGTGTTGCTTTGCATGAACAAAATTCTAACGAACGTGGACACAATCCAATTATAAGTTTATATAGTTTCAGGTTCACCTGTTATATAATGGACAGGTTTATAAAACAATGGACTTGACTGGGTGGCGAGAAGAGCAAGATTTTGGAAATAAGGAAGAAACCAACAGAAGCCATCGCTTGCATCTTACTTGAAAGTGACTACGCTTACAAGTTTACTTACTCCACCAAACTTGTTGGCGATTTTGGCGAGTTACGGCAAGCGTTGCGGAAAGCTTTTACACGAATCGAATCGGATCTTGTAAATGGTTCACGGAACGTCCCTTGTTTCTCGACAAAGGAGTTCATGTTTTAGTTTTAAATTGGGAAAATGTAGTAAACCAGCGTAATTTACATACAAATTTATATAACTTTGTATGTCTAAAGATTACCGATTGAGTTTTCATCTTGATAATGGTGAAAAATTTTTATGGTAGAATTATTAGAGCTATTTTCAATTATCTATAATAATAAAATCTGATTTGGATTTTGTTTTTGTCACTCCCAGGTGACAGTAGGAGGGCACAGTATAGCCGACCTTCCCCTGCAAAGGTTCCACCTGGGTGGGAGTAGGGTAGGTAAACGGAAGGATAGGGAAGACATCCACCCTCCTCCCGCAAACCTGTTTGTCCGCTTCGGGTGGGGGCGGGGTAATTAGGGGACTGGGAGGGTAGGGGAATCAGCAGCGCCGGGTTCCAGCGCGCACAAGCTCGTTGTCTAATATTCTGCATGAAGGTACATCAGCTCTGTATTCGGACAAAACAGGTTTTCTTTGGGTGATGGAGTGGGAATTTTCGAAATATTTGCTACACGTGCAGTCTTCCAGTGATTTGTATCCATTTGGTGGAGAAACTTCTTTTAGTTATGAGATATAGACTATTGAATAAGTGTAACATACCGTATCAAAACAATACAGTTAATATTTATTTCGACTCACCTGTCATTGCTTATAATACAGTTATTAGCGATTTTTCTCTGATGCAAGAAGTCATGATAAACTTGCTTTCTTTTTCTTTTCTCTCCATTTTATATTTTCTACAGATCAAATAATTATCCCTTTCCTGTTGTACTTTGGATGTTATGTCTTTGATAAGTTGCAGTTATTTAAGTGTTCTGTATTTCACTGGGCAGAAGAATTTTCTTTATTAAATGGAACAAGAGATAGATTATTGTGTAATTCTCAATCTTTTCATGATTTTCCTGTATTCAACTGGTATTTCATGTGTTTGATTTTTTAATTGAGTTAAGAAGAAACTTCAATGTAAAGCATGCAGATACAGTGAAATTGCTTTCCTCCTATTTGAAAAAGTTGATAAGAACAAATTATGAAATATTTAAGACAAAAGTTACTGTAGAGAACAGATCGAGTTTCAGTGATGAAAAGGAAGAATTGAAAATAATTATTTATGTTAGTAAATCGAATATTTTCAGTAAATAAAAGCATCCCTTAGTCACAATTATGTTATGATATTGGATTTTGGGAATGGTAGTATGCTTCACAGTACGTATATCAAAAAGTACTGCAGATTCCACAGTAGGTTTGACCTAAATGATTTTGTGGCTTTGAGACATTCATTGCAGTGCAAAGTGGACTTGAGTCTGTAATATTAAATTCCATATCGGTGTACGTATGTAAAGGGGTGGAGGATTGGGGATCTTTCTAGATAGCATTGATACCAAGGGTTTTCGGGGTCATTATCTTAGGACTAATATTCTTGTGGGTCATTATCTTTTATGATATTTACTGGATACATGCAAAGGTTGCTCCGTGGAGGTCACTATCTAGGAAAGATCCGGGATTGTAATCAAAACGCAGCCGTTCAACTGAGGGGCGAAATGACATTGAGTGTGAGTATGTTTTCAAACGCATCAAACGAAGTACAGTAAAAGGAAAACATACTGGTTTTGTGACTCCTCAGACCTTTGTATCTCAAGTAATATAAAATGACGCGTTTCCTTGTGTTCACTTAGCACATTATAGTAAATCTTACAAGCAAGGACTGAGATGTTAATCTGTTGAAAACTATAGTGATTTATATGTGTATTCATCCCTAGTATGAAGTCCAAAATAGCAAATCCTTTACACTTCACTAACACTCATATACAAGATAAAGCGAAAGATCTAGAATATATGATATCATTTATATTCATTCCTTCGTTTAGCTGTTAGAAAACCCTGATAATGATCTGGTATTCATAAAGCTGCTTTTGCTCTTTCAAACCATAATGAGAGACCTATTTTATTATGTTGAGTGTGTTCACTGACATGTCAAGCCTTTACGAAACAGCAACCAGCAACGTAGGCAAGCTCGCTGCGAAACAATTTTCCATAAATATTCGTTTTGTGTTTATGTCTGCTGATATTTAACTCGTAATTTCATTGGTCAATTTATTTGCCACCTTGTATTTTCTGTTTGCTTAAAGAAGTTTCATCTGATTAATGGTTTCTCACTTCTGTGGTTTCTTCATTTTCCCTCTTCCTCATCTGCTATCTATTTTCCGGTCTCCCTTTCATTACCCGCCTCACAGAGTCGTTTTTGACACCTCAAGACATTCGTGAGACAGGTTGGATAACATGAAAAGTCAGTCCAAATGAAAAATAGTTCATGAGACTCGGGGCTTTTCTGAGAAGTACAATTCACTTATTCAAGTTACTATTACTCTCGCTTGGTGTTTGGCTGCTGTCTCCCTTGCTACGAGTGATGTTCTCGCATTCCGGTATCTTTGGCGGCTCCAGCGTTTGGTTATCATTCATCATAATTTCATTTTTGGTGAAGTGATTTGAAGCTCTTGAGGTGCTTCTGTGCTGGCTATTGCCAAAATTACGCGTACTGTTTTGCATCGCCTTTCACTCTTTTTCATGTAACATTAGCAAAACTATTGCGACAAAGCGGAGAATTTGTGAAATAAGAGTGAAATGAGGATTCGTCTAAGAGAACACTGCAGGATTCTGTGATGAAAAGGTTTCCTCTCCCGTCCAGTCTGTCACCAGATTAAAAACCTACCATTTTTCGCTTTTTGCCCTTAGTTCTACCCTTCATTTTGTTACTACTGAAATGCATAATTCATCTTTGCAGCGCTTTACACACACACACACACACACACACACACACACACACACACACACACACACACACATATATATATATATATATATATATATTGAACTCTGAATGACAGTCGAGCATTTACCTTAGAAAGAAAGTAACGCGTGGTGTGGTTTTGATTAACATGTTTATTATTAATTATTAATCACAGGAAAAGAAAAAAATTCAGTAATAGTACACTTACTTTACGACAAAAGAATTCCAAAGTAGATGTGGAAAATTTTCTAAGCGTGTCCGCAAATCCAGTCCACGATACCCGGCCTGAAACTATGGTAAGCAAAGTACAGGATGCGAAATAATATTATACGAAGCCTTTTGTAAATACTCTTAAATAGTTGAATGTTGAAAAAATGAGAAAAAAATATATTTTTTCCAAATTAACTCACACAATCTACCGATAAATAGTGAGCAAAATCACTTGGATGCAGCGTCTAATATCCTGTGTTGCTAGAAAAAATATATATTTAATGAAATTACAAATAAATTTTCGCAATTATGTACTGAAAAATAGCTACATAGAGACGAAAGAAGATACTCTACTTCTTAAATTATATAAAAAACCAATAACGAAATCACATCGGTCTAAATTCGCTTTTTTCCTTCGCGCCTTACAAACATTAAGTGGCATTTAAACTCCCGCCAAGCAAGAGCCCCGTTACAGTGAACCCCAGGGGCGATTTAAATGTCCTGATGGGGTTCAGAAGATGCAGGTGCCCGCTGACTCACGCAAATGAATGGAGGGGGGGTGATTTAAACTATTCGTTCTCCGGGAAGAATTTAAAGGTATTCATCCAAACTGGAATGAGCTATTTGATTGAAGAGAAGTGTAAATGGCTCCCCCCTTTTTAAAGCTAAAGGTGGCATTGCCATTTGGTATTAAGTGATATTTTACTAAAATGCACTTTTGAGTATTTTTTAAATATTTTAATGAGATTTTATAGTTTAAAATAGTTTCTTAAGCTTATGTTTACGGGGAAGGGGAGGGAAGGGGAAGGGGAGGAGAGGAGGAGGAAGGGGGATGGTGAAGGGAGGGGAGAGAGAAGGTGGAGTGGGATGGAAGTCCCAGAAGCCTCTGGGATTTCCAGTGTGCATGTACTATATATATATATATATATATATATATATATATATATATATATATATATATATATATATATATATATATATATATATATATATATACTATATATATATATATATGTGTGTGTGTGTGTGTGTGTGTATGTGTGTGTGTATATTTATATGTATATAATGTGTGTGTTATGCTAACTTTTCAGAATCTCTTGCGTTTCATTTTTGTTTTTTTTTTAATTTCTTTTTATTCATTGATGTTATGCTCTTTGCCGGCCGCGTTCTTTTATATTTTCTTATTCACCTCGACATTCGTTCCCTGTGTATATTAGTTTCTTTACCTGTCTTTTACAGAGAATAGGGTGAATTTAAAAATCCAACCGACGAACAAAGGAATCATCAGTCTGTAAAATACTTATATTTCATGTTGAAAGGAAAGTTCTCCACAGGAGCAGTATATTACTAGTGAAACAAAAAAGTTACTTTGGAAGCAAGAAGATGCTGACCAATAAATGTTGCCCCGTCAGACCACAAGAGATAAAGTCCTGAAAAGCCTGAATATGCAGGAGAGAAATCAGTCTTTGCTAAAAAAAAAAAAAGTTGAGGACTGCAAAATGTGTGAGTTGTTCGGCGTTCTGCGAATGTGGTTTATGTTTAGGTATAATATTATGAAGCTGTCTTGGGTTAACGGTTCTTGGAAAGGTTTAAATGTTAGCATTGTTTTAAACACTTGCCGTTCATTTTCTGTAGCATTTAAGATACCACCGAAACGGGGTTTCCCTCTCTCAAATTATGATTACCAGTTACTATTGCTTGTCACCCATAGAAACAGTGTCTAGCTTCGCCTGCCACACCTAAAAGGTCGATTCCCTATATGACATAATCCGTATTGATAAAGCCCAAGATATTAAAGGATTTGTTTCCCTCACACAATTCACCGTCTTTTATATCATTGCGTTTGAACATCATTTTACAATAGTCTAAGTCCATTCTGAGATTTTAGTCTCATACCCAAATTGCTGAAGCTTTATCCTGCCATTTGTTCTGCTACCTGTTCGAAGTTTGGAGAGAGGTTTGCTCAAATAACTTCTACTTATCTGACAAGAAATGTTGCAATTCTTACATTTTTAATAAATATATATATATATATATATATATATATATATATATATATATATATATATATATATATATATATATATGTGTGTGTGTGTGTGTGTGTGTGTGTGTGTGTAATATATGTAATATATATTTATATATGTATCATATATTGTATATTATATATATATAATTTTATGTATATATTATATATATATTATATATATATATATATATATATATATATATATATATATATATATATATATATATATATATATATATATATATATATATATATATATATATATATATATATATATATATATATATATATATATATATATAGTCTTGTTAAGTTACTGTTGATATTGTCGGAATGGAAACCGAGTTCATCACTTTCATCCTTTAGTCTTTTTGTTGTCTTCTCTGCAGCCTTGTAATGAAAATAAAATTTTTTATATGGTCTTCGTTTCTGTATTCCTCACGCGTTTCCTATTGCATCGTCCATAAACCACGGTAGATAGGCAAACGTTTCCATTCTTTCTCAAACCCAAAACTTTTCAGTTAACAAATAAAAACGCTGAATATATGAATTCATACGTGGCCCTTTGAGGCTGATCTTAGTTTCATAAACTGTAGGAGATATCTTGCATAAATATCTACGAATGGAAAGTTTGGTATACACATTTTTATTGTAAATATGAAGGAAAAGGTTCCTGTATGGAGTGCACCTAAAAATTCCTCTAGTCTCTGTTCAGAATGTATATCTAAGAGCGCAAACACGTCACCCACGTGTCTCTTTCCACATGATCAAACGAATCCCTTCGATAAGGACTGCGAACAGCAAAGGATTTTCAAGATATTCCATGTAGAGATATGGCGAGGAGAAGGGTTAGAGGGACACCCATAAAATATTTGTTTGTATGGTTGTTCATCAATGTTGAAAAAGGTGTCCGTCACGCTTAATTTAACATGCTCTCCTATTTTTCCTCTTTCCAATAGGAACTCAAACACTTGCTCGTCACACAAGGTTCGGATAAAATTCAAATCTAACTCTACAGGAATTGTTGTGAAAGGAGAGACGATATCAGAACTGACCATTGCGCCGAAAGGATTTTTTTAGTTTTCTGTAAAAGAAAACTATTGAGATGGCTTTGTCCGTCCGTTCGCACTTTTTCTGTCGTTACTTTTTCTCTCCGCCCTCAGATCTTAAAAACTACAGAGTCTAGAGGGCTGCAAACTGGTATGTTGAACATCCACCCTCCAATCATCAAACATACCAAACTGGAGCCCTCTGCCTCAGTATTTTTTATTTTATTTAATGTTAAAGTTCTCAAAATTCGTGCGTCTGGCAACAATATAGGCAGGCCACCACCGGACCGTGGTTAAAGTTTCATGGGCAGCGGCTCATACAGCATTGTACCGAGACCACCGAAAGATAGATCTATTTTCGGTCGGCTTGATTATACGCTGTACAGAAAACTTGATTGCGCCGAAGAAACTTTGGCTCATTTTTAATTTTTTTTTATTTTTATTTTAGGGAATCTGTAAATTCTGATGAATGTAAAAGTTGAAGCAGTCTCCTTGGATACCTTCTTTATGGCATCTCCGCAAGGTTAAGAAAAAAGGCCGAATTGCACAATTTTTTTTTATTAAATAACTTCTTTAGGTTAGCATTAAATTTCTGTTGCTACTTCGAAACTTCCATTTTCTTTCATTATTACCTTATCAGTGATTTCATGTGATATCAGCCGCATCAGCTTTCACTTATAGAAAGAATGCGTACTTTGTCCGGCTTCTCAACCTTAAATACCATTATGCGTCGATTTGCGTTTTGTGGGCTCAGCATGTTTTGGAACTGACCCACAGGAATTGATTGTCACCTACCAAGAAGAGTCGAAAGATCCTGAGCTGCCTCTCTCTTTATTATATTAGTAATAGTTTACGCTCCTTATATGAAATCAAAGTCGTTACATAGCTAATACTTTTAGGATTTAAGTTGAGGTGATTTGTTATATATTGAATGTGACTGATTCTCCTCCATTATCTTGAATGTTCATACGTTTGTAGATATCCAGCGCTAAAATATCAGTGTTTTGGAAGAGCACTTATGAAATTTGAATTTAAATACAGATTTCTCTTTGGTTTGTGCACTTGCCTACCATACGTTTCTGGCACATATTCAGCCGTTGTACTGCCTCGCGACGCAAAAGATTTGGTACTGTTATGAGTAGTGAGGAGAGAAATAGGTATTTTAAGATGTTTCGTAAATCAAAAACTGACTCGGTGTTCGAAATACTACTGTAAATGTAGTGGGTCTGGAGTCAGTAATTTATAAAGAAATTACTTTTAATTAAATAAATTAGGAACATGTGAATTATTTTACTGTTGTTCCGGATGAAAGGACAAGTTGCTCTTGGTTTATATGACATTATTGATTACAATACTTGGAATTAGAACATGAAGTTCTCCACTGTCGGAAAAGAATTGAGGCTGCCAGCTTTGGTTGCATTCATGATTCAGTGTAGGAGGCGGGTTATTTTTTTCAAGTATAATATTTGGAATAATATAATATAATATAAAGACCCTAATACACTACTGTGAAAATTAGTTTAAAAAAATAAACGAACATGTTTTTAAGGTAATGAAACTAATTTAATAACTCTTGTGTGTTTATTTGTTTATTGCATGATTGATGAAAATACATAATTTGATTTACCTAATAGTTATTTCCATATGGGGTTATTGATATTGTACTTATGCACTTTTAAATTCGGATCTGAGTGGCTGATTTATGCATTATATTTGAAGTTATTATTCAACTGAGAATTTGTCAACACGCACTTTTTTTTTGTTTATGTGTGTGTATTTGTAATTTCTCAATAATTTAATTAACGGTGTCAGTATATTTTAACACTGATTATTGCGAAGTAAGAAGGAGTAGTACTCATTGATTTTTATTAATATGAGAGAGAGAGAGAGAGAGAGAGAGAGAGAGAGAGAGAGAGAGAGATTGATTGTGCCTACTATAAAATCAATACAGTTTATAACAGTACATACGGCCGAAAATATGATTTTACTTACTTCACACGAAAAAGGACCAGTAATTTTGCCACTTCACTGACGACATATTGGATTTTTTCCAAATATTTCCTGTGGTTGGAATGAAGGTAGATCCCTACACTGTATAGAATGGGCCCAAAGGATTGATTAATCGGATACAACAGTTATTTAGGGATCGTGGGAACAGGATGGGTGATATTTTTTTCCCCGCTGTCGGCCTGTGCCGAATGGCCTCGGTCTGTTTGCTTTAAGCCTTACTCTGCTGAATGTCTCTGCTCTTTCAAGTGGTTCATTCTTTGATTTAACGGACCATATGATTATAGCTGTTTGTCTGTTATTTAGTCAAATGAAAAATAGTCTTGTCACTAGTGAACAATTAAAGGTAATTAATTTTTGTTAGGTTTCTCATAAAGCTTCCATTAATAAATCATACATTTGATTCTTCTTCTTCAGGGATAAGCCTTAGTCTTCATATCTGCTGAACTTTATAAATCACATTCTACAGACATGCTCTACAGACATACTGTAATGATGTCAACTGTGATCAATGTAATCCTAATGATAATATAAACTAGGGTTTAGAAAAAGAACGGCCTCTTTGATTATCGTATATGAAGTAAGAGAACTTCATAAACTGCAAACTCCTCACCAGCTGTTTTCTTCACAGTACTCTAGGTGGTCTAGAGGTGAATAAATGCGTCTATTAAATGCTTTGCACTTGATCATGGCCTAGTATTTCTGATCAAGTTTGTGACATCGCTTCTAATCATGAAAATATTCTACCTATTAATAGCACAGTTTAGATAAGAAAGTACAGTAATGAATTAGTATGTGATTTTAAAGTTTGTTAAATTAAGCACTCAACACAGACTATCTCATCGTGTGTTAATTATCGGAAATTACAGCAGCGTTCGTTCAAATGCCAATGTGTGCGCTCCGTGAAACTCAGGTCATTGATGATTCAAAGAAAGCCATTAACTGCCATTTTCAGTATACACAAAGAATATTCAAAGAGAGAGAGAGAGAGAGAGAGAGAGAGAGAGAGAGAGAGAGAGAGAGAGAGATGGATGGATGGATCTGAAAGAGCCCTGCATTTGACGTCTGGCTGAGAAGATTAGGCTACAGGCTGCAATTTTATTCAAAAGGATCCAGGAGTGTCTGCCAATATTGCTTCAGAATTATTTTTGGGATTAGTATGAATCGTTTATTATACTTTTCGACGTTGTATTTAGACGAAAAAGTGGTTATCAGTCTTGAGAGTGAAAAATTATCATATGAATAAATACATGCAATCACAACATTATTATTATTATTATTATTATTATTATTATTATTATTATTATTATTATTATTATTATTATTATATATGTAATTTTTGAATGTATATTTAAATGTCTATATATATATATATATATATATATATATATATATATATATACTATATATATATATATATATATATATATATATATATATATATATATATATATATATATATATCGTATTATTATTATTATTGTGTGTGGTGTATGTGTGTGTATGTCTATATATATATATATATATATATATATATATATATATATATATATATATATATATATATATATATATATATATATATCTATATATATATATATATATATATATATATATATATATGTATATATATATATATATATATATATATATATATATATATATATATATATATATATATATATCTATATATATATATATTCTTCTATATATATTTATATATATATATATATATATATATATATATATATATATATATATATATATATATATATATATATATATACTATATATATACTACTATATATATATATATATATATATATATATATATATATATATATATATATATATATATATATATATATATATATATAAATATATATATATATATATATATATATATATATATAACATATATATATATATATATATATATATATATATATATATATATATATATATATATATATATATATATATATATATATATATATAATATTACTGCTGTTCATCTCGTAACATTTGATTGTAAATAATATCAGCCTGACCAAGACCGGGAAAATGTTTGTCCGCATTAGGGCGTCTTCAGTTCAAACTTTAACATCCAGTTGGAGAAAGAATAGGTAGCATTTAGGCATTTAACCCCATAGGAGAAATTTCCATATTCAACTTTCATAGGTGGTCTAAAGGTCCTTTTTTCCTTTTACCTGTCTCGTGTTGAATGTTTAACAGGCGTGGCGCCTGAGGCATGACTGTAGGCCTGTTTTGACCCAGGCGGTCCGGGAACGACAGAGAAGACTGGAGCATTCGGAGAACCACATGTCAGCGGGCCTCTTCTCCTTTTCTTTGTCTATTATCCTATTAGTGAAGTGAAGAAGCAATTGCGAAAGGCGCCTGGCGGTGTTGATGCGCGCGTTCGTCCTAAGGTAAAGTCACTTTTGTTCAAAACTTCGCCCATTCTTTTATCTTTCTTCGTATTTCGCATTTCTTTGTTTTCTTCCTTCATCCCTGCCCAGGGTATGTAATGTGTTTGAGGTCTAGATTAAGCTAATTATTATATTGTGAGCTTCAACCCGTTATTCAGTAAAATACCTAGGATTTAGGGTAAGCAAAATCAGGTTAAATCTCGATGCTTTGTATGCCTGCGTCGAATGTTTGGAAGAACCGTTGCGTTTAAAATCAAATTCATCTCAAATATTTTGTTAAGGTTAATTACCCTTAACTGGTGACCACAACTGATGCTGACTGTCTTTGAGGTTAACTTTTACGGCTTCAGTGGCAGGTTACGTGTAATCTTGGTTTTGCAGGGCCGTGAAAACTACGTAAACTAGATATTACATGATCAGCAAGACCCTCACCACGTGGCGGTGGCGACCTTGCGTAGAATCTAAAGTACATTTTAGAGAAAGAATCTGGAGAAAAATTTAAAATTACATTAATTCCAAAAAAAAAAAAAAATAAAGTCAGATATCGAACTCCATTTCATTCTTCAAACAAGGAATGAGGCATAATACAATAAGCATTAAAGAGAATAGTTATAATAAGAGTAGCGAGGAGTAAGCATTATAGGAAAGAGGGTGCGTCGAGAACAGAGAGTCATAATTATAACGTTTAAGACAAAGGACATTACCGTGTTAGGATCGTGAATCAAGTCGTTCAAGTAACAGGTCATAGGCCAGATCCGGAGCCCAGTTCATATACACAAGTAATGTAGAAATCGTCGGCAATTCCGATCGTTATTGTTTGCATATAGCGGGAATCATTCAAAACGTGTCAGTGAAGTAGCAAATGAACTGAAATAGTAATTTTTACAATAAGGTACCGTTCAACAACGTAAATTTACGCAGGCAGGCTAGCGACTTTCTCTTTTCATTCTTTGTTTATGTCCGGGTGAGAGTCCCGATAACAAAAGACAAAGTTGTTTAGTAATTTAGTTTTCCATCCATTAACGTAAACGTATACATGATTGGTATATTTAAAGTAAAATCACGGATACCTGCATTTGTTGCGTTGTTTTTGAATTTGTTTGAAAAATACCCGCCATCTTGGATTCCTCCGCTGAGTGTTGTGATTGTTTTGAGAATTGTTCGAACTGTTTTGAAGAACGGCCATTTGGTGTTCCTTAGCCGCCCGAGTTGTTTGAAATTTAGGCTAACGGGACCTTGGCCGCCGTCTCAAAGACCTTGTTATTGTGACCTCTGCCCGAGCCCTCTTGGGGTCATTATTTTTTTCTTTTTGTACCGTAGCGAACCCACACCATAATATCTTAGTAGAAAAAACCAAAGATAATTTAGGCAGAAAGATAGGCCTTAGTTAGGAGTAATAACAAGTTCCTATACGAATACCTATAAAATCATATAAAGAAATTTAAAATTTCACGATAAACTTTTTGTGGCGTCGGCTCTAGGAAAATTAAGATAATAAAGTAATCTAAGAGCCAAAGACGACGCATCTATGTCGACTACATTAAGATCCATGCCATTGTGCATGTATAAAATCTTTGTTTGTGTTCTCAAGCAGCAAGAAAATTAGCTGATTGAAAATCTCTCTCTCTCTCTCTCTCTCTCTCTCCTCTCTCTCTCTCTCGTCATTCAAGTAAGCATTCCTAACTAACCTAAGTGTGCGTGACCCTCTTCAAAGAAGAACGGCCGACACTAGGCTAATTAATTCGAATGCTTTAACCAAATAAAACCTCTGTCCACAATAGATGAGAGGACAAGTTAGAGTAGTACGATACAGTGATAAACTGTCAGTCACGAGTGAGGCCATATCAGACCGAAGCAAACAGTAGTTTTCACCCTCTGAAAAAGAAGGGGCCCAGCACTGGGGCCGGTAGGACCAGCCACTCACGAGGATCTTTAAAAGAAAAAAAAACCAAATTCACTTTATTCCACAGTGCCAATAATTTGCAGCACTGTCATCACTTGAATAGCTTACTTCTCTCTCTCTCTCTCTCTTTTACCTTCCTTTCTCTCTCATTCGATTGTTTACTCTGCAGGGTGTAGAGTGCCTTTCCTCTATAGCCTAGTTGGACTCAGTAGAGGTCCCTAGGAACACATTAACACCATAAGTGCCACTAAAGAAAACAAAGGAACACAGAAGAGAAGATTTCTTCTGTGACCTAACCTGCACCAGTGCCTAGGGATGCCAATTGCCACCAGTGTAAACCTGTGCACGGCACGCAAACTACAGTACCACCTTTTGAAGGGTGCCCGCGTCATTGAGAGAACACTTCTCGCTGCCCAAGTACGCCCGTCGACGGTTAGACGCCGCTTTACAGAACCATGGCAGCAGAGCATTATACAAACCTTCCTGGGGCTGAGACGGGTCTCACGACTCGGAACTTGCTACCTGGGTTAAAGGCAAGTGGACGACTTGTGGCGGAGAAAGGAGCTTCAGGCAGAGGAAGTATGAAGCGAGCAGAGGAAGTATGAAGAAGAACGAAGGGTGTATGACGCCGAGCAAGGCAATATGAAAGAGGAAAGAGAAAGAAAGGAGACAGCATAAGTTAGCCTGCAGAAACTGAGTTAGCCCTAAAGGAGAAGGAGCTCGAGCTTGAGAGAGCGAAAATGGAGAATGCCGAAGCCTTGGCTATACATCAAGCCTCAGTCCTACACCTGCTGCATCAAACGCTTGTTTCGAGCATCAATGTTCTAGTCCCAAGTGGACGAGAGGACAGGCCAGAAATGTGGCTGGGAGGAGATCGAGGCTCTTTTCGATAACTACAGCACCACGGAGACGGAGAGAGCCTTAATACTGACCAAGCATATGGAGGAAAAGCCAGGCAGCGCTTAGCTCACTGGAGAAGAGCCAGAGAGGCAACATGGCGGAAGTTCGTAGAGTCATTACCAAGGCCTACGAGATAACCCCAGAAAAATGGAGACAACGGTTCCGAGGTCTTGCCAAGGAAGTCGGCTGGTCTTGGACGGAATGGGCATGTCACAAAACCCAGTCCGGTGCAGGTTCGACTCCTTGGCCTGCGACGTTTGAGGATCTCTTCCAATCGGACCATGCTAGAAGCCTTTTCAATGTGTGCCAGGGCCCCTTGCAGTATATCTTAACGATAAACAGCCCTCCACACTTATGGAAAGCTTGTATGGCTGATTCGTGGAAACTTTCAACCAGTCGCCGTAGCACCTCTCAGAAGCGAATCCCCATCCCTCCGACCTACCTCTCGAACTCCACTGCGCCCGAAGAATGGACTGCCTAGCAGACCCTGTGCAACTATTGCGAAGGGGGCCACGCTGAAGCTGAGTGCGATACAAGCTTCGGCACTAATAACGACTAACCCTACCAGCCAGAACTCCGCTCGATTCATCGCTCAGCCCTGCTCAGCAGTTACTGCAGATACGACCCATCCAAAACCCGTGCAGATCCTGCGGGGCTGCTAGCCCTCCCAATGCTGGATCTCAGCCTGTCCATCATGTCCCCACCACCAAATTTGTCAACCTAATCAGCACTTCATTTTCTGCTGCTGGTCGCACGGATCCTTTACGAGGGCTGGAAACCCAGTACATCTCGGTGGCCCCTCTTCAGAGCACTAGCCTGCCAGTGACCCGCTTCCGGTCACAGTAGACACTAGGCAGACATTAGCCTGATCACTAGGGCCTAGTGCCAGCCAGTGCCATGGTTGTGAAGCCGCGGTGGGAAATGAAGTGGATGGGGGCCCACACCATTACCGTTCCTCGGTCCAACTCAGGTTATGACACCTTGGGGCAGATACCCCGCCTTGGCGTGGTAGGTGGAAGTGCGACGAATTGGTCTTCTTGTTGGGTGAGGATCTTCTCTGCGGAAACCCGTCACCAATGCCACTCCGCAGCCACGTTACCTCCTCCCACGGGAGGCCCCAGTTGTCTCTCAGTAATGGTCAAACCCCACCTTCCGCCCACCAAAGTGGTCCGCGGAAGGGCACAACCCAAATTATTTCAGGCCTAGCCCTCTCCAATCGCGAAGGGCTGGCCCACCAAGAGGTCCTCCCCCTCCCGAAGAGAGATTCAGGAGAGCAGTACCGCTGCAGGACGTGCAAGCGGGCAGACCACTCCACAAATTGGGAGGGCTGCCCAAACAAGCAACGCCAGCGGACGCCCCGAACAAAACTCTAGGAGAGGCTACGATCTCCAGCTGGGGCAGGAATCTCTGCCGCAGCCAAACCCAAGTCATCCGCGAGGTATTGCACCTCCGGACCCCTCGTCAGGCATGCCTGACCTCAACTGCTGCCAGTGCCACTTGCGAGCACTGAGCAGTGCCAGACTCCGTCCGTCCCGGGCGTTGAGCTACCAATGGAAAAGGCCCCTATGCCGGGTCTAAATCCTGAGGCGAATCCTCCTCCGGGAGATTTAGGATTCCCCATGCAGTTGATCATTGCGACTGGAGAGCCTCCAGCACCCGAAACTTCTTCTTTGCAAGAAATTTGACTCCAGGATGAACCCCTGGAGGATCGAAATGGTACCCCTTCCTTGGAAGACCAGGAACTGGCATCCTCGGATGCAGAAGTCGAGATCGCTCTCGCTCCGGTTGTCGCAGCAGCCGGAGTAGGGAGTCCTCCCGCAGCTTTGCAGTTGCCCCTGACTTCGCGCCCGCTAGCCCTTCTGGCCTGTCCCCGAGTCGGTGCTCTCATCACCTCCTAGGCCAGCTACTGATAGGCCTTGGAGGAACCCGAAGAAGAAGAAGGGGTGGAAGAGAGCCCAGTAGTTGCCGAGCTATAAGCTCATCCTGGCACTAGTGCCCTCTCGGCACAGTGCCCTAACATCTAAGAGTGATCCTGGCCCCTTGCCCAGAGGAGGTAGTCAGTGTGATCTCTTCCTTTTATTTGTACATAGCCTAGACAGCCTTTAAAAGTACGTTACATCAATTTAGTAGCCTTGTTCTTTCCACTTACCACCGAGCCGCAGTAATCATGTAAGTAGCATAACTAATTTCAGTAATCTTAACTATTGTGAAACGAGCCACGATGCTCATGACACGCATGGCCTAAGACCTCAGTGAGGCACCCATTTATCATATGAGGCAACCCTCATGAATTAACTAGTAATTTTTAATTGTATTAAACATAAACCATGTTGTAATTTAGTTAGAATATTAACTCTTATGTTGGTGCTACGGTCGGGTTAGGATAGGTTAGGCTAGGGAATATCATAGAATGTACCACTAGGCTAGGTCTAAAACACATCATGATTGAAGGAGGTAGCCTATAATAACCGTAAGCACCTTCTAGTACTATTAGAATTAGGTAAAGTAGTGATTATAGCTCGTATCCTATCTAGGGTTAGGTAGTTCTGTAGCTAGGTAGGCTAACCAGGACTAATCTGCTCAGGGAAGGAGAGTAACCTACTAGAGGTGAACAGCTTGCTTAGTATAGACCTTCACGCCCGAAAAGGGAGTGAAGGCCCTCTTAAGGGGGAGCTTTTATAAATATTACTGCTGTTCGCCCTCGTAACTTTTGATTGTAAAAATATCAGCCTGACTGAGACAGGGAAAAGATGTTGTCTATATAGAAGCGTCTTCAGTTCAAACCTTAACGTCCGTTGGAGAATGGGATAGGCAGCATTTAGGCCTTTCACCCTATAGGAAAATTTCCATATCAGCCTTAAAAATAGGTGGTCCTAAGGTCCTTTTTCCTTTCTACCTGTCTCTTGGCGAATGTTTTGAAAACAGAATGTGGACGCCTGGGGTGACTGTTCTTGACCTAGGCCGGTCAGGGAACTTCAGAGAGACTGGAGCATTTGAAGAGACCACACGTCCGTTGGGGCCTCTTCTCCCTTTCTTTGTCTATTATTCTATTAGTGAAGTGAAGAAGCAATTGCAGAAGACTCCTCTCGGCGGTGGTTGGTGCGCACAACGTTCGTCCTAAGGTAAAGTCGCTTTTTGTTCAAAACTTCGCCCATTCTTTTATCTTTTTCTGTATTTCGCATTTCTTTGTTTCCTCCTTCATCCCCACTTACTGTATATGTGTTTATGAAGTCTAGATTAAGCCAAATTATTATATTGTTAGCTTCAACCCCGTTATTCCAGTAAAATACCTAGGTTAGGGTAAGCAAAACAGTTTTAAGTCTCGATGCTTTTGTATGCCTCGCGTCCGAATGTTTGGAAGAACCGTTGCGTTTAAAATCAAATTCATCTCAAATATTCTTGTTAAGGTTAATTACCCTTAACTGGCGACCTTTGGCTAATTAACGACTGTCTTTGAGGTTAACTTTTGGCTTCAAGTGGCAGGTTACGTGTAATCTTGGTTTGTAGGGCTGTAAAAATTATGTAAATTGAATAATACATGATCAACCAAGACTCACACATAACAATATATATATATATATATATATATATATATATATATATATATATATATATATATATATATATATATATATATATATATATATATATATATATATATATATATATATATATATATATATATATATACATATATATATATATATATATATATTATATATATATATATATATATATATATATATATATATATATATATATATATATATATATATATATATATATATATATATATATATATATATATATATATATATATATATATATATATATATATGTATGAATATATTTATAATATATATATATATATATATATATATATATATATATATATATATATATATATTATAAATATACATATATATATATATATATATATATTATATGTGTGTGTGTGTGTGTGTGTATGTATGTTTATATAAAGTTCTCGATATAGAGGATTTATGGTCACATTCATGCTTTAATAGCTAAGTTGTGGTTGAAACTCTTGCGCAGGAAACTTCTACAACTGTCGGTGGTTGTCCTAGTTCGGGTGCCATTACATAAAGGGCCCTCAGAGTGACACATCACAAGGGCTTCAAAACTTTTCATAGCAAGATGACATTATGCATAAAAACATTCATAGGATACATATAATCAACTTTAAACTTACAGTAAAGCAAATTATATTACTGTGGCACGAATCAGTTAACGCAGTTCATTGCAGAAAATTCTTTCAACAATGACTAATTACCATAAAAAAGTTCTGTATAAGAACTGGAAAAATAGTATTGAAATCAAAGCCAATTACACATGCTCTTTAATGATAAAACAACACGTGTACATTGATACTGTTGTTGGAATCAATTACGAGAAAAGTCATCAGTGAGATAAATCAATGGCAAATTATTTGTCTGATAACAAAGTGGAATTGACTTTTCCCAGCAAGCTATTTATACCTTTACCTGTTACTGAATATACATTGAAATATAAGCATAAATGAATGTACAGTACCCGAGTCAAAGGACACAGTTATTCGAGTCAGACTATCACACTTCAAGCAGTTATGATTTTCATAAGTTTATTTCAAATTGCTAATGCTCATCTGTCAATTCTAATACTGATAAGAAATTTATGGACTTAGAGCACAGCAGCTACTAACAAGCTACACGTGATGGGAAGACCTAATTTACTAGATACCCTTCTTTCTTACTTTTCCTACATACTATATTTATTGAAACTGAGTTTCTCTCTTAACTATAACAAAAAGTTTCACACGTTTCTTCATCACTATCTAAGAGGGAGTTGAAGCTGGCTCTTTCCAGCCTCAAATGGCTGGTCTCTTGACAGGTGCGGATTTACATTGAGGCTAATGAGGCTGCAGCCTCAGGCCCCGGGTACTGAGGGGGCCCCCGATGAGGCGATGATTAAAAATAAATCAATAAAATATTTAAGGAAAATACAATAGCAACAATCAAATAATAGTATTTTTTCGTGTTGAAATTGTTATGGAAATATATATAATAAATATTAGTATTTTCATAGAAACACGAGACCAGAGTTTATAAAATGTAAGTGATGCCATCGATTTTCTGTAACTACTTACCTACGACATCGGCAATACTCGTCTCATCTGTAAATTATACAATCAAATATATATGAATTGTTCAATCTAATATTTTCATCGTTTTTCTGTTGCTCAACTTTGCAATGGAAATACCTCTTTTTTAATGCAGTATAATACAGCATAACAGATCAATCGTTTCAATATAAATTAAACGCAGAACCTGCCGAAACATGACACTAACTACTACTGTTCATATCGAAACATGTACTAAAGCAAAATATGATAAATGTGTACATGTCTTAAAAAGGCCCCTGACCTGAAGTATCCTCGGGCCCCAAGTACTGCTAGTCCGCGCCTGTCTCTTGATGACGGAGCTTGCTCCACTTCAGCTCCAATAGACCTAGAATCACAATTGCGATTCTCTTTGTTTGATTGCCATAGGGGTGCAGTATGCATTACTAAAGGCCGTTTGCATCGTCCCTCCGGCCCCGAGCTGCATCCTCTTTTTAGCCCGTTACTCTACCTCACTTCTCATTTTCTTTCTTCCATCTTGCTGTCCAACCACTCTTAACTTCCTCTTTTCACCATCCTAAGCGCTAAATGGTTGGAAGTGCTCCAGTGCTTGGCTTTACAGCCAGATTTTCTTAATTCATAAATGATTCAAAAAGGTCAGCAGCTTGTCTTCCTGGTTCCTGGTTCCTATAGCGCTACTCCACAAACACAGTTGCGGGCACACTACACGATTCTCATGAGGTGCATAGCTTTATATTCCATTAAATACAATTTTATTTTTACTGCACATTATATATATATATATATATATATATATATATATATATATATATATATATATATATATATAATACAATTTTATTTTTACTTTATATTATATATATATATATATATATATATATATATATATATATATATATATATACATATACAAAAGTGATAATAATCATATATATATATATATATATATATATATATATATATATATATATATATATATATATATATATATATATATATATATATATATATATATATATATATATATATATATATATATATCATTTAATAGTTTTCATTTAATTTAGCACCATATATATACCCTATAGATGTTACTATAATATTTCGAATTTATTTACTTTTATTACTCCTCCCTTTTACGTTACTATTACTTTTTAACTGGTGCCGCTATTTCTGGGTTGTTGACGTCCTTATTTTCATGGCTATTCTTATATATTCCGCTAGTTTTCTGTTCAGGGCTTTTTAGAGTCTCTAATGTTAAGTTTTCTATTTTGCCAATTTCACATCACTATTTTGTAAGGTTTACACCTGAACAAATGTTCTGTGCTGTCCCCTCTGTTCTGCAGTTATCACAGACCTCATCCTTATATCTTCCCCGGTAGTTAGCTTTCGGGTTCAACATATTCAGCCTGGTTTTCATTATTAAGCATGCATCCTTTGTTTCTAGTTCCCTTAGATACTTATTTTCTTCAAAGTTATCTATGAATCTCAGCTTCTTCATTTCTTTCTTCTTTTCGTCCAATGTCTTTTCGATATCTTGCTTTATTCTTCTCTTAATTTCCCTTTTCAGTTCTTTTTTGGCATATTTTCCCATTCCATTTATATCTATATTATATACTTTTTACCTATATTTTCTATACCTTTTGTCCAGCACTAATACTGAGGGGACTCTTAACTGGTCTTCTACTATTTCTTTGATTAGTCTTTTCTTGTCTGAATTTATAATATTGCGGAATAGCATTATTTTGAAGTGAGTTTGTATTCAGTTCTATATGTTACTGGCCATATGCCGGACTCCGCTATAATTCCCCAGTAGGACGTGCCCTTCAGCTGTTCATACATTCCTCGGAGGATCTAGAATATTGCATTTGCTCTAGAGCGTTTGACTCGTTTTCTGTTAAGTTGCTCCAGGTCTCTATGTTGGTAAATAATGCTGGGACCACCACTGTTTTCATAGATCTTTTTCCTTACTTCTAATGCCATATTTCCTCTTTCTTTACGTCTCCATATTTTCTTATTTCTCTTAGTAGGTACTCTACCTTTTGTTTTCTCGATTTCATACTTGTTTCTTTTGAGCCATTTTGGGTGTACCACTCTCTAGGTATTTAGCTCTGTTTACACTACTAATTGGGCAGTTTTTAACTCTGTTCTTATGTGGACTGCCTGTCCCTTTGTTCTTCTATCTATTACCAGCACTGCAGCCTTGGCTTTATTGTTAAATGTGAACTTTTCAGTGTTCAGTAATGTCAAATACTGAAGAGTGTTCCTTAGGGGCACAAGTCTCAGTTCAGTGATGTTCCATGCTACCGAGAATGTCAATTTCTAAATTCTGGTGAGTGTGCATTAAATGCACCAACTGAGTACCTGTTCCAGATAATATCTTCAGACAACAGAGCTGCCACATTTTATCGAGTAATTTGAACAAAAATGATACTGTAATTTGAAGAGAGAAACACTTTATTGTACAAAAGACTTGCAAAGTACAGCACAACAGGCAACCCAGGCCCGGTATACGTATAGAGGAAAGCCCTTTCTCTTGAATGGCATTGGCTGTGGTGTTGTACACACCTTCCTCAGCCTGTTGTTTACTACATAAGTCATTCATCAGGGTCGATACGATACTCGGGTAGGGTACAAAAATAAATGATTACAGATAAGTGTATAAGGGAATTACAATATATAAATTAGAAAATATTCATTATAAGATTGCACAATAAGATATGCAACACTTATATATGCTGTACATTAAAAAATGATTTGAATTATTGCTATAAAAATATATACAATATCAGTTTTTTGACAAGGAACATGTTTGCTAAAGAGTAACGCATGCTATATTTCACAGTGATTGATTACAATTTGTATTTTATACCGTGTTAAAACATATAATTTCCACATGATTACTTATCTGAATTCATTACAGTTAGCGGAGATTAACACATTAAAAGTCAGGTTTATACAAAAATTTTAAAATACCACAGTTTTAATGATGCTAACAGGTCATTGCAGAATGAAATATATACTACAATATAGTTTATGTACAATATGATACAATATTTACATGTCTATTGACTATCTGGAGACAGCAAATTTTATATCTAAGGAGATTACCTCTCAGCCCCCTTTGCAATACACCAATATTCTAGAAAATGCTTAATTAAGCGACTTCTTGTTGCAGTCTGCCTCTCCGTGATCTGTAATGAATTCTTTCTTCACACCCATGAGATCATGACTTGGAGTGTCTCTTGTTAATCCACATGTTTAGTTTTAGTACCCTCCAAAGGTATGAGCTTTTGTCCTTAATCCATTATACAATGTTTGCTCTCTTCTGCTCTCCAGTTTGTATTGTTTGTAGCCGGGTGGTTTTCCTTCCATATTTTTCCAATATTTTTCTTACTGTTCTTTAGTTTCTTTGAGGCCCTCTATTCATCATTCAGTTCCTGCATTATTTCTAGCCCAACTGTTGTTTAGTTTTTAATTACACAGAGATGGTGTCATTTTTATAGTATATTATCTCCTACTTGCACCATCTTTAGCAAGCTCATCTGCTCCCCTCATTCCCTAAAGCCCTTGTAAACTATACATCATGTATCAGCCACGTGTTTTGCAGTAGTGGTGTTGAATAAAATTACTAGCGGCCAAACTGTACTGCAACACTGCTCACTTGTTCTCCGACCAGATCTGACACATGTTCGAGAAGAGAAAGTTGAAAGGGATATACAGAGTGCGATTAATGGATTAATGGAGGGGCAAATATTCCTTTGCCCTGCCTTTGTCAAGACTATTCAAGCATTTACTGTTACTTGTAATTCATAAAATATTTGTGACCTATAATTATTCAAACATACATACATACATGTACATATATGTAATTCATAAAATATATATATATATATATATATATATATATATATATATATATATATATATTATTTATCCATACACAATTGTTCTGTGCATTAGTAGAATTACTAAAAGGACCTCATTCAAACTTATGGTATCTAATTAGTTTTTAAAAAAAGTTAATTTCTTGGACAAATCAGTCCAAATTATCAAAAATCGTCATAAAATCGTCATTTTAAATATATAAGAAAACTGTATATTAAATGCTATATAGTGCATTGAAAAATATAAATGTATTTTTATTGAGTTTTATATCATAAAAATTATATCCATATTATGATTATTATATATATTTTATATATATATTTATATATATCATATGGCATATGATATATATATATATATATATATTTATGCATATATATAAACTGGGAAATAATTTATGATGAATATATTTATATAATATATATATATACCTCGGAACGTATATATATATGTGTGTGTGTGTGTGTGTGTGTGTGTGTGTGTGTGTGTGTATATCTTCCCAATCATCCCAGCCACCAAACACTCAATTTAAAGCTGGAAAATACAACAGTGTAGAGTGTGGGTCTTAGTCCATTCAGGGTTTGGCTGGTGGTAGTTATCTTTTAAGCCATCGGCGCTGGAGCTGAGTGGACATCCTCCTCTCAACTGGCTGCTCATGCATCACTGCAAAGGCTTTTGAAATCGGTTTGCCCCATCAACATGTTGGTGATGTGCGACGTTGTGTTGAAAAACTGGTTTTTCAACACATCCCTCAACACTCCTTGCGCATCATGATGCATCAGTGTGTATGGCTTTAAGACTCCCATATGAATGTGACCATTCTGCTTGCTTGTCTGCTCTGTGATAGCAGGGACGCAGATCTTCTCAGTATGATATTTGATTCACCTTTTCTTGGTGTTAGTGGCTGTAGGGCACTCAGGCAATCTGTTGCTATTATGGCATTGTCCTGCCTTTTTATGATACTCATTGCTATCATAATACCTAGAAGTCCTGACTGCAATGTGGAGTAGCCATTTGTTGATCATATTGAAAGTGTTTACTTCCTTTCCATACTGGTAAACGACTACCCCACTACATGCTTTGCTATCTTCCATAAGTGAACCATCTGTATAATAATCACCCACTCCCTGTACCAGCTGTTAGCCCTCTGAAGATAGTCATTCTTCCTCAGTGCATGGTTCATTTCTTCCTTTTTCCCTCTTAATGTTAATAGTGATATCTCTATCTCTGATATGCTCCATGGAGGAATGCCTTTTACGTCTACCCCCATTACATCTAAGTATTCTTTTATGTTAGAATCATTCATTTTATTGTCTTTGTTCAGTATGACCAGCCATTTTTAATCTTTTACAATGGCTGTGAATTAGAGTATCTCTTGTTAATCCATCATCATTTGTTGTGATGGACCTATACAAGTGGATGCTGCTGTTCTTGTTATCCTATGATGTACTGGGTACTCCCTGCCTCATTCTGCAGTATTTTTTTGCTCATGAGACATTTAGATGCCCCCATTTTATGCTTCTTGCTACCTTGTTCTGGATAATTTCTGGAGTTTCAATATAGCTCCTTCTCAGAGGCAGCTATATGCTGCTACTGTAGTCAGTTATTGATCTTATCATTGTTGTATAAAGTTGGTTTACCAATGGCACACTTGCACCCAGAGAGCCACATGCTACTTTCCAGAGAAGGGGTAACTTTATTGCTGATACCTGTACTATTCTCTAAACGTCATACAGTTTATGACACCTGTTACTGAGTATTAACACCATATACTTGCACTAGGCTACCCCGTCTATTCTTTGGTCCTGTATACGCATCATCAAGGGGTTGCATGTATCTCTTGCTATCATCTTAGTCTTCTTAGGTGATATGACAAATCCTATGCTATTACATAATGCTACCACCACTTTGGCATTGCTGATGTTTCAAAACTATTTTCTTAGATGCACTTTTGAGAGCAATTCCTTGGTCCTTTTAATTGATGTCTGTTGGCAATGCTATCTTTGTATGAATGTTTTCTTTGTTGATGGAGGTGACATCTCCTGTAGCCTGAGTGGTCTAAGATATTCTTACAACTTGAGGTACCATCCACAATTGCTGGTTTATCCCTGAGTGATTTAAGCTCTTGCTCTAGCTTGTTAATTTCAATTTTGTCCTTAATATTTTCCTGTCTTAGTTTTTTGTTTCCTTCTGTCAGTTGCATAATTTCCTGTTTGTCTATTTCCCCTAAGCTTTTTCATTTCATAATTTCTATTTTTCCTTAATATTCTCCCATCTTAGTTTTTTGTTTCCTTCTGTCAGTTGCATAATCTCCTTTTAGTCTACATTTATTCTTGGATGCTTCAGTGGTGCCTTTTCTTTTTCTGAGACCAGCTTATGCATTACTTTACACTGGTCTACAAGTCGTTCACTTAAGATGTGAATAGTTTTTCTGAGGCTTTTTTTCTTTTCTATCTACTTCCAAATAGTTACCGAGGACTAACCTCTGTTCCAGACTAACCTCTGTTCCAGGTATGGGTGTCGTAGCTTCAGTAGTAATCCATGTACTAGGCAGGGTGGGAATTTCTCTCTACACATTGGCTTTCCTACACTGGGAAGGGCATGTCCTGCTGGAGGTCCTGAGATACCTCCCTGTTCTTCCTTGCTTGTAACTGTACTATGGGCTTCAGAGGGTATAGCCTAGTTCCTGTAGGATACTTGGTGCATTGGCTTGAACTTGCATAGTGACTGTTTCCACAGTTGCAGCATAATGGTGGAATCTCATTGCCAGCAGTGATAAGACCATAGCATGTGGCTGACTCATGGTTTTGGGCACAAATCTGCATCTGGTAAAACTCTTGAACTTATCCCTACCATGGTTTCACTTAGAGCACACAAAGTAGGCCTTTGTACATATTCTCTAATCCTAAGAGGATGGGGATAGATTGGTATTATCAGATGGGCATATATTTCTCCCTTCCCCCACCCTATTATTTCACTATTTGTCCTACTCCACGTATTCCATGCCAATCCACTAATCCGTTCCAGTATCATGTAGTTTGGATTAACATCTAGAATGATAACCTTTTTGGGTCTTTCTTTACACTCAGGTTGATATAACACTACTTTTTGTCCTGTGGTTGTTAACATTTCTAAAGTTTATTTTGACCTTACTAAAACTATGAGGCTTTTTCACCTGGGTAAGCTTTGAGTGCCCAATTTTAGCCATAAATCTTTCATCCTAGACTTAGCTGAATCCTTGTGACTCTTATAGGGTGGGTCCGCACTAGCTTATAACATGTCGTAAACACAGGTCAGTGATTTGTTGCATACACATAGCAGACAGTTTGGAAATAAGTCGACGACTGTAAGTGGAGAACAAGTCTCTGGCAAATACTGGATAATAAGACTGATTAGGACCACCAATATTCATTGTGTTTGTGACGCGTGTGCGATAAGTTTGTTCATGACATGTCGTCTTGCAGTATGGAAGCATCCTTACGAAGCAAAGTAAGAACCTGCCTGGCTTTGATGTAAAACAAAGCAATAGTCCCCTGAGAGACAGAAAAGCCAGGGGAAAATATGAACAAACGAAACATGAGATCCATACAAGGCGATTCAAGAAGCATAGTAACTATAAACAATCATTTGACACTTAAGAAAACTACAAAATTATTTCAGACAGATCAATTTCTGTGTAGATGGAAATGCTTTTTAGTGTAACATTGTTTGTCGTCGTTAATCGTATTTGCCGACAATAAAGTCGGTAGTTTTCTCTTTCACTGAATTACTGAAGTTTTCTTGCAATGCTTCTTAGGATGCTTTGGTGTTTTAGTTCTCAGTGAGAATTCGCGGAAACAATTTTTACTGCAACTGTCTGTAAACGGTAAAAGGTGTTGGCATTCAAGAGACCTACAGCACTATAGTCATAACCCTTTGAGTGATGAAAAACATATAACAAGCTTATTTAAGTGGCTTATTAAACTGTAATGACGTTGATATAAGCTCTCAATCCGTCAGATGTTCATCGAGAAGTCTCATCTTAATGTTGATTAAGTGCACCGAAAGGTGGGTCTAATGTTTATCTACTGCACCTGAGAACACTCCGGAGTGTGAGTGGAGGACATGAACTGCATTTTATAAAAGATAGTAATAAGAAAACTGACAGAGAGAGAGAGAGAGAGAGTAGAGGTTATAGAATAAAGTGGCTTCATCTTGACATCATTTAATGGAAATTAAATTCTAGAAGTCAAAATATTTTCAGTGCATAAGCACACATACTCAGACTATTCAAGACTCTCTCTCTCTCTCTCTCTCTCTCTCTCTCTCTCTCTCTCTCTCTCTCTCTCTCTCTCTCTCTCACATACACAATAGTCACACTACCGATGAGGTGTTGACAGTTGAGCTTCTGAAAGGATCTATTGCCCTTTTCTTTTCACTCCAGTATTGCCCATTCGTCTTGATTGCTCTGGATTGCGTCTTGACCTGGATGGAGTTCATAGTGATATGACCCAATGGATACCTGTCAGTGAAGAGATGGATGAGCGGTATCCAGTATCCAAAGTCTTCCCAAGCAGAAAATGGAGTTCGACCATTTTCATATCTTGGACGTTTTCCCTGTTCCTAGTCTGCTAACATTTTCTTCTTTCTTATTAGAAACCCGTCTCCTGTTGCCACTAATACTGCGTTGAGAATAATTTTCACATCATATTTGTTTCTACTAACTTCTGTTTTCCCCTTTCATTCGACAGAAATCTCATTTGGTAGTATTTTCTCAAATATTCCGTCATTGGGTTTCCCTTTATGATAGATTATTATTTTGTGTCTGTATTCACTTTAACCTCATATCTTCGTCTCTACTTTATTCTCTGTATTGCTGCAACCAGTTTTCTCTTTCCTCGTCCCAAGTGTTTAATTATGTATTGGAATAAAATTATTGTTGGAATAAAATTAATTTTCTCCTCCACTTTTCTCTCCACTTTATTTTGTCACAGTTCCAGATTTTCATCGTTATTCCTTTGCCAGTGATTTTCCTTCTATGGATTCTTCTAAGTGAATTTCCATGAATCTCAGGTTTTCCAGATAGCCAATCTTTTTCCTTTTCACTTTCCAGGAAACTTTCAAAAGTTTTCCCTTCAATTCTTTTGGGCAGGATAATTGAAATATTTTTTTTCCGAACGGTTGCGTCCAGGGGACACGCGTCCCTTGTGTTTTCCTTACTTCCTCGGCACAGTGTGTTTAGATTTCCATTCTTTTCGATGTATATTTTTTTAGTAATACGCGGATCCATTTTCCACTGCTCATTTCATCTTACGAAATCTTGGGGCGTGTCTTTCCTACATGGCTTCCAGCCTTTCCTTTTTGTTATTTGGCGAAATAGTTATGTATATTATATATTGTTAATATATTTTGTTAATTTCCTAATTGATACACACTCCTCAATATTCATACAAACGGTTTCTCTTAAAGGCATTTTACTCTCATGAGAGCTTCTTCCGTCTGCATACTTTCCGAATGGGGGGATTTGATTAGTGAAATGGCAGCGAAGATTAAGTGGCTGATGCAGCTTCAAAACGCATACAATAGATCTGTCCTGTGATTCACTCGGCCCCTCCCCATTGGCCCTTATTAATAAGTTCGTGTTTGATGAAAGAGCAAAATTTGTACTAAAATAGAATTTATTTACAAATAAGGAATAACATCATATCAGTATATGGGTCAAGTGACCTGGAGACGCAGGAGCTAAAGAAAGAAAAGAAAAAATGGCCTCTTTCTGGCTGACCGATCTTAGTCCTGGTTGGACAGAGGAAAGAGAAAGATGTAGAGTCGCGCTTTCTGTATTTCCACCCTAATTCTAAAACTGCCCCGAAGGCTTTATCGCTGGGCAAAGGGAGTTGTGGGCGGGAGGGTCTGACGCGGACCACCATAACCACGACCTCTTCGGTTGTCATGCCGAGGTCGTCCTAGTGCCAGGGCATAGTGCCTCTCTCCTCTCTCCCTCCCCCCTCCCTCCCCCCTCCCTCCCTCCTCTGGACTCTGCTGCCAACCCAAGATTTGCTCTGGAATGCTGGAACGACTCGAGGTTTCTTGTTACATTTTTATGGTAAGTCTTAGAGAGAGAGAGAGAGAATAGCTAAATGCGGGTGCAATGTCCGACATTAATAACTGATCAAAGTTTATTCCAGCAATAATCATCTTAATTTTTTTATTTTCAGAACCACTGAGGCGTCTCTGTTTTGGTGAGTGTTAATACATTATTATTATTTTTTTTAATGAATTAGGCATTTTGGGAGGTATTCACTTTTTATTTGTTGTTTATTGAGAGGCATTTATTGTTTTGTGCCTATTTTCTGTTTATTGTCATTTATTCTTTTATTCCCACTTATCACAAAAATTTTGGGATTCCGAATTCTGTTATTTTTTTATTTATGTCATTGATTTTGTGCTATTATTATTATTATTATTAGTTATTATTATTATTATTATTATTATTATTATTATTATTATTATTATTATGTAAAAGGTTTATGAATTGTAAAAATGCGTCTTTCCTTCACAAATGAGCCAATCATTTTCCATCTTTTCCACCCATCCTTAATTATCACTAGGTACAAAACACGAGGCATTCAAGTAGAGGTCCATCACGGTCAAAATAGTTCCTGAAGCCTTTAATGATAAGCGATTATGGCATGAAAATCTGAAATTATGAAAAAAATTTTATTGCTCATTCAAATCCTCTTGCAACTACCTAAGAAGCTTTTGTAGTTGCAAGAGGATTTGCATGAGTAAAAAAAAAATGTCATAATTTCAAATTTTCATTTCATAATCATATATCATTAAAGACTTGAGTTTATTTTTATGTCATGAGAATGCAGGAAAAGGGTTTCAAAGGTCATTTGTAGTTGAAATATTATCTATAACCCATTTAGCTTTAAAATTGACCAACTCCATTTTTAAAAATGAAAACAAATTTTCTGTTGCTTACTTTATTATATATTTTTTCTTTTGTCAACGCAACTACAGCCCGTAAGTCACGGCATTTTATGACTTTATAGTTTAACCCAGTTTTTGCAAAAATATAGCAATTTTAATTCACTGGGTCAAACAAACGTCGTTGTTCCTGATTTCTAGACAGTCCCTAACAAGGTGAGCGATAAATTACTCGTATTACAATTTTAAATTATTGTATAATTATGGTTCCCAGTAAGTCTTTTGAATGAGAAAAAGTGTATAGCTTATGGAAAATATAAAGCCACTTTATACAACAAAATTTGAGTGAGTGAATACAGAACATAATCTTCGACCTTCACTGAGTCCTCTTCAGCTGTACTCAGAAAAATTGACAGTTTACAAACACACAAAAGTGAAAATACACAATTTTTAAAAGGGCGATTAAAATGGAAACTGTCAGTCTGGGGGTCTTTCTTGAGCATTATCATTTCTTGAAGGCGTCCTCTTGTTGCTGTATAAGTAATTGAGTCGTCTGCTGGCCGAAGGAGCAATTTCTTGTAAAATATCTAATTGTAGATTGGGCGTCAGGCATATTAAGTCTTTGAATACGCCTTCGAAGGTGAAGGCCTTGTTTCCTTGGAAAGTATCCAGCAGTCTGGTGAGTGTTCCCTCTACTGCTCTTCTTTTATTGGTATTATGCGACTTGCAGATAATCTTTGCCTTGCCAGAAGAAATTGGATGGTCCAAGTCAAGACAGTGGTTGGCTACGTCACTGTTCCTGGCCCTGGTCCTACATGCATTTTATGCTCGGCTAACCTGACTAGGCAATCTCTTCCAGTCTCCCCGACATAGATTTGGGCACAATCTTTACAGGGAATAAAGTAGACACCAGTTTTGGATACAGTGACACTGCCAGTCAGTATTAACAATACCTCCCATCTAAAGTGGGTTGTCTGAATAAAAACGTGAAAGTTTGTATTCTTGCCTGAACGAATTGCAGGAATTTAAAGTAAATTACCCTTTTCCGAGATGTAAAATCCTGATGTCTTTTTTTTTTATCATAATCCCACCTCTAACCAAACCCACAACTGTAGCAGCCAGATGATGGGGGTAGCACCTGTCACGCAAACCCATCCACAATTGCAAGCGCCTTGTTAGCAAGCTTCAGCGACTGAATCAGCTGTTGCAAAAGATACAATTTTGTGAAAATTTTTCGATATATTTACTTATCATTGATGTAGCACTTAATCTTGGGCAATGTATTTAGATTGTTAAAACCAGAAAGAAGCAGCGAATCTAGTTTAGGAAGTAAAGCAAACAGTGCTTGGTCATTGTATTTATTGCATAATGGTTGCTCAAATGTACTCATTATTCATGTATTATTCGTGCATTATTCCGGTATTGTTTTTGTTCATATTGGAATTTCATTCTTGTGGGTTGGTCTGAATAGCAAGAAATTCCAAACCAGGACATTCATTCTATACATTTTATTCATTAATGACCCATGCATTAACCTTGGAGTGCTCTGACATCATAACTTATACGGTACCTGCCTGCAAATACTTCAAAATAATGATGCTGATTTTTTTCGTTTTTATTTATTCTCATGGTTCATGTCATTATATTTAAAATCAAATACCAACGTATTTCCTGGTTCGTATTTCCAATGGAGAAGTGATTTCTGTCTCTGGAAAAGTTATAAAAACTCTTAAATGGAATCTTCAAAGCTTAATTTTTCCTTAACGTATCAGAAGTTGATAGACGAGATATACATTCTCACTGTTGTAGACACAATGGGTAGTATTCGTGAACAGTGCTTTCCCATAATAATTCCAGATAAATAAGTGGCAAAAGCACAAAAGTGTTTTTGCTCTGTCAATATGAGTTTTGCTTTTTTTTGACAAAGGCCCTTTCTGACGACAAACGATCTACTTAGACATTCAATTATTATTATTATTATTATTATTATTATTATTATTATTTATTATTATTATTATTATTATTATTATTATTATTATATACCAAAATCACATTTTATGTAAAGTACTGTATTTACAAATAATAAAATGAATTCCAGGAGCTTTCGAGAGCCTGCTCAGCTCCCTGAGCTCTCGAAAGCTCCTGGAATTCATTTTATTATTTGTAAATGCAGTTTTACATAAACGTGAATTTTATATTATAAACATACTCACGGGATTGTGAAGAAGATTTGCATTATTATTATTATTATTAATTATTATTATTATTATTATTATTATTATTATTATTATTATTATTATTATTATTATTATTATTCAGATCGCATCCTGTCCCAGGGATATTATAGATTATTAATCCTCTTCCAGATTGTGTTCCATAAAAGGTTCTTTACTGAACGAGGCTTCATGACTCCTGGAACCTCCGAATTATGTCACAGCGCATGCTCACTCGGCCTTCACCATATAGTTGTTGAGCAGTCCTCTCTGAGTGATCGAGAAACTATTTCGTGTTGCTGGAACTAACAATCTGGCAACCCTTTCCCGTGGTATGGCTTATAGAGAATAAATGTTAAAACGATGGATAATCAAATTTTTCGGGGATCGAGTTCACAACGGGAAATGTAGGTGGACAGTGGTTCAACTTATGTTATTCATCAAATCATTGGCGCTATGGGGTATCTTAAGCTCTTCGTTGGGAGAGTCGGTAGAGCTGTGGCCTATCACTCGGTAGGCCCGAGTTCGAGTCTCCGGCCGGCTGATGAAGAGTTAGAGGAATTTATTTCTGGTGTTAGAAATTCATTTCGTTATAATGTGGTTCGACTCCACAATGTTGTGTAGGTCCCGTTGCTATAACCAGTTGGCTCACGTAAAATAAGTCTTTGTTCCAATAAGTTGTAGGTCCGCGTTGCTAAACTAGTTAATTCTAGCCACGTAAAATAAGTCTAATCCTTCAACAGTTCTAGGAGAGCTGTTACTCAGCTCAGTGGTCTGGTTAAACTAAGGTAGGCCTATACTTCTTCTATGGAGTATCTTGGTTCATGATTCTGTAAACAAGGTTGCTCGAAAGAGAAACTGTTTGCTGGGAGACTGGTTGTCTGCCTCAATGCACCTGTTTGCTTCTCTGGATCTTTCCAGGATAGTGATCCCTACGGGTTTTAATCCGGTATGTATCCACCTATACACTAGCGGATCCAGAAAAATTTCACGGGGTGGGGGGCACCAATTTTCATATTATACACGCACACATATATTATTTCTGAACTGATTTTTTTATTTTTTCCCATTTTTATATTTATTGTTATCTAAATCTTCAATATTATTAATTTATCATTATTTTTCATGGGGAGGCACGTGCCCAGGTGCCACCCCTGGATCCGCTAGTGCACCTATGCGGCGTGTTGAGCACAAGCCCGTTAGGGATTACCTTAAATACATAAACAAAAGACTGTAAATATCATAAAGATGATGACGCCCAAGAAATATTAGTCTTAGATAACGACCCCGAACTTTGTTGGGGGTCTATCTAGGAAAAATAAGCTTTTCTGACTGTTTACACATCTCCAAGTGGATATCTAGATAGGCAGAGACCGTGCTAGAACTTGAAATAAAATACTAAAGAAGAACAAGAAACTGAAACAGTGAAACTGAAACGGGGGAACGGAAACAGTGAAACGCACTTTTTTGCATTACGGAGTGAGCGAATTTGAGCACGTCAAAATTACTCCTGGACAACCTGTTAAATGCTTTTTCTTGTTAGAGATGTGACGTCCCTGTGTAAGAGAGTATACCTTAGTTTAACCAGACCACTGAGCTGATTAACAGCTCTCCTAGAGAGGGCTGGCCCGAAGGATTAGACTTATTTTACGTGGCCAAGAACCAATTGGTTACTTAGCAACGGGACCTACAGCTTATTGTGGAATCCGAACCACATTATAGCGAGAAATGAATTTCTATCACCAGAGATAAATTCCTATAATTCTTCATTGGCCGGTCGAGACTCGAACTCAGGCCTAGCAGAGTGCTAGCCGGGAACTCTACGACTCATCCAGCGAGGAACTTACGTCCCTGTGTAAAGCGTCCCCTTAGGTGGCGTGGTGCCGTCAGTGCGCCTCACGCCGTGCACTATAGGCACTACTTAGGGTTTTTGCAGCAGCTTCCCTTCGGTCTGTTCATTTTACTGTTCTGTACGTCCGTTTTTATTCTCTCTCATTCATCTTACTTTCCACCCTCTCCTAACAATCGTTTCATAGTGCAACTGCAAGGTTTTCCTGCTGTTACTCCTTTAAAACCTTTTTACTCTGCTTCCCTTCAGCGCTGAATGACCTCATAGTCCCAGCGCTGAGACTCTGGCCTAAATTTGATATTCCATTCCTTAGTGTCAAGCGTAAAATGCCTAGCACCTATAATTAAGCATCTATTTCTCTAGTTTGTTAAGGCCCTGGATAGTAGTCGCAAGAACCGTTTCACTGCATATCCTAATTTTGAATGATTTTACCAGTAAAATGTTTTTAAATAGCCTTTTATTTCCACGTTTGTTTAGTTATTTCATCCCTTTTAGTTCTGCGATACAAAGAAGCAAATTCCTCAAGCTTGTTTTAAGAGCCTTGGTTGGGGTCACATTTGCCTATTCGTTTAGGAACTTTATTGGCTCATCACGTTAATGGCCATGGCGAGGTGCCAGACATGAAATTGTTAATGGGTGCTTACTTCAACGTCTTCTAATTTTACTTTTGCTTAACCTTATCTAATGTCTCTCTTACTTAATTTGCCAGTCTTTGACAAAATAAAACCTCAAAGATATGGTAGTTTTCAACAAGCCGCGTCATTTTAGAATTCAAGTTCGTTCAGTCAGTCAACTGAACTGCCGACTTCCGTAATGTCATTGTGTAAGTTTCCTGTCAGTTGCAATCCAGCATAAATATAGTGTGAATTTATTGAGTTCATGCTTTTTGTGTTATAATTCCTCTAACATTTTATTGTTTACACTAAACCCATGACACCTGTCCCCCCTTCCTTATCAATGGTAATCTATAATCCAATTTAACACGGTATATTGGTTCTAAAATGTCTTGGAATAACTTAGTCGTGCCTTGTAATAAAAGAGAGAGAGAGAGAGAGAGAGAGAGAGAGAGAGAGAGAGAGAGAGAGAGAGAGAGAGAGAGAGAGAACTGAAAACCACACGGACACATCTCGGGGTTACAGTCAAGATCATTCTTCCAATAAAAAAAAACATGGACTAAATATACACAACTTATTGTAGTTCTCACTCACGCTTTGTAAATCTTGTTGCATCATTCTCAGATGCCGCCTGAGAAATTTAGCGAGCTAGTTTATGAATATCCTGCAAAATTAGTTTCGTTCTCGTTTACTTTCGTTTTCATTCGTTCTTTCGAAAACATCAAGCACAAAAGATTTTGAAGCAGCAATGATGAAAAACAATAAACACCCTTGTAAAAATAAAACAACCGGAAGGCATGCACACCCATTTATAAATATATAAATTAGCTATAACAAAAAACAGTAAACACCTTTCTAATAAATCAAGCAATCATAAGACACACACCCACACGCTCACATACACACACACATATATATATAATTTATAATATAAATAAAATAAATATATATATATATATATATATATATATATATATATATATATATATATATATATATATATATATATATATATATATATATACACACACACACACACATTATATATATATATATATATATATATATATATATATATATAAATATATATATATATATATATTATAGCATATATAGTAGTATATATATATATATATATATATATATATATATATATATATATATATATATATATATATATATATATATATTGTAAAGAGTAGCGCCAAAATAAGCTAGGAAACTCTTCTCCTTCCCTGCTTTGGGTTGGTTTGAACCTTTGAAGGTCGGGGAAATAAGGGCTCAGAGAAAATATAATAGCGTTTGGGGACAGTAACCGGCTTTGCACTGTTTTCTTTGGTACAGGGAAAGAAAATCGTTTTCTGCGATATCCGTCGGCGATCTGGGTCAGACATCGCCCCCTACCCCTGTCCAGAAGTTAAAAGGTCAGCCAGGATAGTTTCACACGCGCTCGCCAGTTTAAGCCGAGAACAAGTCCAGTCTTGGGCCGCGCCCCTGCCCCTTCCGCTCGCCACGGATCCCATCGCCGCCTGTGTGCCCTTCCGTGTTCCATTCCACGTGGCCTTAGAAGACTGCAAGGGGGATTGCAAGTCTTCCAAACGCGAGCTGACATTAAACGGCGGCCTTTTCATCGATTTTCTACGATTTGAAGAAATACCTTGGAGAGGGAGGCTACCATTTATCCACGCTCCCACACGTGTTTCTCGGCAGAAGACGTCGTCATCCCTGCGCCCCTACAAATGTGGTAATGTACCCAAACGAGTTGCTAGTCACGATTACTTAGCCCTTGCATTTATTAATCTCTGGGCCTATAACTTTGTGTTCCCTGGATATTCCTTGGTTCAGCTTAGGCCTACGGAAGCCCACAGCCTTTCCTCTGAGTCACAAGTAACGCCTCGGGGAGTCCTTGGCGCCTTCAGTGCACCCCCGAGTAATTCAACCCCCAAATTCCAGCATTAGATGTGTAACGTGGGTCCAAATATCGTTTCAGAAAGACGCCTGTAGCAGAATTATCCTTGGGTCCGGTGTTCCTGGCATTCCCAAGCTCCCCTCTCGGGAGACTTCTACGGCAGTAATTTAATGTATTTTTCAGTTAATTCTCTCTTTTGACCTTGTGTGCTATCAAAATAAAACTATTTCTTTATATCCACACGCGTTTCACGCACTTCCCTAGTGAAGAGCCCTTCGCCCGTGTACTTCTTTTTGTTTGTGTTTCATATGTCCTGGTATCTTAAGGCCATTTTTTGAGTAAAGTAATAATTGTGGAGTCATAAGATCCACACCTGCAACTAGGAAAACATAAAATGGCGACCTGACCAGTGATTCTCGTAATGATTGCATCCCCTTCCCCTTTGTTGTTTGTAAGGTAATTTGTGAAATCAGCAATTAGCTCAGCTAAGCTGGATACGAGACAGATTACGAACCTTTGAAAAGCCAGCGCAACAGGCCAAGGAAATTCTGCGTAAGTAAACTGTGTTTATTTAGCGTAGGACGCTGTAGAAAACGTGACTAGTCCAGGAATTTTTTTTATATAGTAGGGCGCATGTCCGAGGAAAACGAGAGAATCGTCGAAAAACTTTAGCTTTAGTTTTTCCTTTGCACGCGGCTTGCATGCCATTCAATTAGGTTATACAGGTGATAAATCATTAAAGGAATAGTGCGCATATTCCTCCTGTAGAAACAAGTGATTTCGAAACCGAATCATTAGATATAAGGCGAGACCTCGACGTCAACCACGTGTTCGAAAGTCGATTAGCATTGTTGACGCATTTTTACCCCCCTCTCTCTCTCGTTTTAGAAATAGGAGCGAAAGCGTATATTATACCCAGGACGAAAAGGGTCAACAAACCGTTTACGTCGTTCATTCATTTGGCGCAGACGGCTCTGACCGTCCATTCCGTGGCCCAGTTAGGAAAAACATTTGTTTGTTTGATTTGCTTCGCTCTCCCAAATTGTTTGCATTATTGGGGTCTGACATTATATGTCTCTGTATTGTTCTGTTTTTTGTGTGTTTGTTTTGTGTTGTTAATACGGCTGCGTGTAATGTTGCCTATCTGTTGTGAATGTGGGATGGCTTCCACCTAATTGTCCTTGAGAATAACACTTCTCCCATAAGTCATTAAACTAGCGCCATTCTCGCTGATCAGACGTCGCTTCTGTGCGGAAATTCCCGGGCGCCTATATATTCTATTCTTGTCCCCAATAAATCCGTGTCGTCGGTCCGTTGGTGAGACCGATTCATTTTCCATTCAGTCCCCAAGTGAGCCCGTTTTGTCGGTAATTCGGGAGACCTAAATATATATCCCACCTAGTCCCCAAGTAAGCCTGTTTGTCGTTACTCAGAGACCAATCGTTGCTAAATCTATCGTCCCTAATCAGCTCAGCTTCGTCGGTAAATTGGGAGACCAATCATAATTCATCGTCCCCAATCGGCCTGCTTCGTCGGTAAATTGGGAGACCAATCATTGCTAATTCATCGCCTCAATCAGCCCGCTTCGTTTGCAAATCGGGGAGACTCAATTCATCACAATTCATCGTCCCCAATCAGCCCGTTTCGTCGGTAAATTGGGAGACCAATCATTGCTAAATTCATCGTCCCCAATCAGCCCGCTTCGTCGGTAAATCGAGACCAATTCATTGCTAAATTCATCGTCCTCCCAATCAGCCTGCTTGCCGTGGTAAACCGGGAGACCAATCATTGCTAATTCATCGTCCCCAATCAGCCCGCTCCGTCGGTAAATAGAGACCAATCATCGCTAATCTATCGTCCCTAATCAGCCCCATTTTTGTCGGTAACCGAGACCAATCATCGCTAATTCATCGTCTCCAATCAGCCCAGTTTGTCGGTACATAGGAGACCAATCATTGCTAAATTCATCGTCCCCAATCAGCCCAAGCTCGTCGGTAAATTAGAGACCAATCATTGCTAATTTATCGTCCCCAATCAGCCCGTTTTGTCGGTAAATCGTAGCATTCAATCATCAAGCAATTCATCGTCCCCAACAGCCCGTTTTGTCGGTAAATTGGGAGACCAATCATTGCTAATTTATCGTCCCCAATCAGCCCGTTTGTCGGTAAATCGGGGAGAACAATCATCGGGCATTCATCGTCCCCAATCAGCCCGCTTCTGTCGGTAAATTGGGAGACCAATCATTGCTAATCTATCGTCCCCAATCCGCTCTGTCGGTAACCGGGAGACCAATCACATACCATCGTCCCCAATCAGCCCGCTTCGTCGGTAAATAGGGAGACCAATCATACGTCCTTGAAAAAGTGTCCAAGATTCCCACAGCTCTGGGAAATTAATTCTGTGTGTTACTGCTGCCCTCTCCCTGCCTGCAAAATGTCGACACGTGGTCTCAGCAGAGCGAGGATTTCAAGTTCTATGTCCTCAGGGAAGGAACCCGCCTTTCCGAGAGAGAAATCTAAGAGACTGGGTACAGGAGAGGATGACGCCATACAGGCAGAAAGACAGGCTCAGGAGAGACAAGTAGAAGCAGAAAGACAGGCCTGTGGAGAGACGAGAGGAAGCTGCACGGGCAGGAACGAGAAGCAGAGAGGCTGGCCTAGAGAGACGGGAAGACGCTGAGAGACAGGGAACGGAAGCAGAAAGACTGGCCCAGGAGAAACTTATAAGAAGGAGAGGGGTAGGGACAAGCAGCGTGCCCATGAACTCTCAATGCTGGGTAACAGAGTGGCCCTTCGCCTCCACCTGCCCCCAGGGGATGAGTGCTTCAGCCAGGCTCTCGCCTGTACGCCGGCGGACGGAGGCCGAGCCTGAGGTGTGCCTGGACAGCTGGCATCAGGCTAAAGGCCTGCCCCGAGTGCCGCCTAACTCTCCCTGGTGTTGGGCAAAGCCCTGGAGGGAAGGCCCTGATTGCTCAGGGCCTCCCGCCGAGTGAGCAGGAAAATTGGGAGGTCAGACGCCACTGCCAAGGCGCATAGATAAAACCCTGAATCGCTGAGGAGAGGCCAAGCGGGCTAGTGAAGGAGGCTGACCAAACTCTGGGCAGACTGGGTTTACAGTCCGAAGCGTGTTCGTACAAATGGTTCGAGGTCAGGGGGTTACGAATTTCAACGATGCTATCGAACAAATACAAATAGAGAACTTCCTACTCTACACTCCGCCGGCCTGCCACGCACATCGCCGAGAAGGAGCCCCCACCTTAGCTGATTGCTGCCGAATACGATCTATGGGGACCCATCACCCCAGGAGCTTCGCTGCAGCGAAAACACCACGCCACCCGCCACTCATCGGGTGCCCCTCCGTCAAGAATGGGCAACACGTCGCTGCGCGGTTCTGTAAAAGATCGGCATGCCAAGGAGCAATGCCGCAGTAAACCACCCTAGTCTCTCTCCGACAGCCTCAATAAGTCGCCTGGCGCCTGCCGGGGGCAGAAGAGATTTCAATAAACCTTGCACGGCGTGCAAGGTTTATGGCCACTTCTTCCTCGCGGGCAAAATGCCCTAGAAATGGGCGCAGAACCCGCCGCCGCCCTGGCAGTACCCAATCCCGAGTCCCAGGCCCTCCTGCCGAGTGGTCCCATCTATGTGGCACTCCGAGAGGCAAATACTCAGCACGCCAGGTCAAGGCATTTGACGACTCTGGCGCGCAAATTTCCCCTCATAAGGAGGGACAAAGTTCCCTATGAGCCAGTAATAGACCGAAGCAAGCCTGCCACCATTGAGGGCATTAACAATTTTAAATGATCCCTTACGTCCAACTGAGGTCATCTGACCCCACAGAAGTCAGACCCTTCGCTCGCCAGAGCGAAACACATTCCAGGACTATGACGTCCTGGCCAAGACTTTGCGTCCCTTTGCAGCCACAACCATTACGGGGTCCCCATTCCCCAATAAATCATCCAAACTGAAAGTTCAGCGCCCGCATCGGCATCAGTGCTATAAATGAGGTTCCAAGCCAGATCTCTTTTCAGGAGAATTCGGCTTTTCAATCCCTTCTGCCAGTGCCCTTCTCGCGCACTGAGCAGTGCCAGTCTCCGTCCGTCCAGACAGACGTAGACCACCACCACATCGCCACCAGCGCCAGTGCCACGTCAGTGCCTGAGCTGGTCACTCCCTGCAAGCAAGTCGACCCCCGCCTCCGGCCGCCCCCTCTCTCTCGCCAGCCCGCAGATCTCCGCGAGGTCATGATTCCGGCGCCCCGCCTTCCTGGGCCGATGAACTCTGGGCGATTCGCGCCGTTAATGTCCGAGATGGCGAACAAAAATTCCTGGGTCAGTGTCGCAGCAGCTGACCCAGATGGTACCCTTGCCGCCTCTTTGCCTCGGGCCTCCGATTCTCGCCAAGGACAACGGGTCCAAGGAGGAGAGGTTCAAGGGCGAGTTACCACGGGTGTGAAGATTTAGTAGTCCACAAGGAGCTCCCGAGCTCTTCTGGGCCCCCAGCAACCTGGCATAGGGGCCCCTTCTTCATCTTGAACGCCTCCTGGCACCTTTCATCCAGGAGAGGGGATGTTTAAGGCTTCTGCCATCTTCTTTCCTTTCTTTTTGGAATTTTATCCTCAATCCTTCTTCTATCGGATCTTTCCTTCACACTTTCCTCATTTATCACCGTTAAGCGGCAGTTAACATATGGGATATCATCCCCTTTAAAATGCATAAATCATTTTATTTTTTGAAGAAGTAAGAGAGACAGAGTGGGAAGTAGCACGCCTCTTACGCTCAGTTCTTTGGGCACAAGGTGTGTCAGTTTCTCCTGAAGGGGTCGCGCTCTTTGCTTCTTTTCCCCTTGGGCTGAGAGTTAGCCTGATCAAGGTCTGTTGGCGACGGAAGTGATACAGAAGTAAATCCTAAATACCTTCACTCTAGTTATCCTTTATTTTCACGTGATATTATTTACTTTTGCATTTAATCTTTTTTTTTTTTTACGGAATCTTGAGTCACAAGACTCCTGCCCTACGAATTTTAACGCTGCCTTTAATCACACGTGCTGGTTCACTTCAGTATGAAGTAATATCCTTCGTTGTTGTTCTGTGTAGTTTCTTTATTTTTATTTATACTTTTTAATTATCCATGTGGAGAATGTTATCCTTGTCCATTTTCCCCTTCATTTGTTTATCCTCCCATTCATAAGTCGAGTAGCCTATTTTAGCTTACACTGAGTTGTAAGCTGCAGACGAAATTTAGCGCCATTTATGCAAAGTTGGCGAAGTTAAACTCACGACAATCTCTTGCCTCACAGCTGTCAAGTTCTTGCCTTCAGATTAGCGTCAGGAAATATTAGTTATGCTCGTCGAGCTTGGGTAGAACAATTGGAGGTCGATTGAACTGCAATAGAATAAGGACGACAGAGGCCTCAAATGTCTTGGAGGAGATTATTATTATTTCATTTGCCCGTTTTCTTCCTCGAGGAAGTTCCACGATGCACTCGGCCTTTTTGAGTTCGTTTCCAGGAATGTAGAGGAGACTTACTTACTTATCTTTCGTGAAAAGTCGCTTTGGTGAATCACGCTCTTCGGAGGATCTTTTGCACCTCTATATTACACGGTTATATGATGGTGTGAAAACTTAAAAGGATCTATTCTAACTAAGTAACCAATACAAATAATTAAGCATTTGAAGCTCTGTTTATAAAACGTTTTTGAGTTAGTTGCCATTTGGGTATCTTTTTGAAGGAATTGAAAGTCAAATTGTTAAAAGTTTAACGATAATATTTCTATATTCATTTTGTTCATAATTGATTTTAGTAAGATGAATAAGCCAATCAGGCAAAATTAATTCTGCATTCAAATTTTTAAGTTCCTTGAGACTATACTTAAATGGAGTTTTTCCCTTCAAGTCACTCCACATACAGTCCACCTTAATGGCATCAATAGATTCTCACTATCCACGAAAAGTTAATATCTGCTGTCTCTGAGATATTCGAAATCGACTACTGGAACTTTTCATGACTGTTTTTGACAGTCGTAATAGTTAAATTATTTTTGGGGGGCGTAATTGCACACCAAGTTTTGAAAGACGAAGGAAAACCTGACAAAGTGGGGGTACATGACATAAAACTATTTACCAAGAGGGACATTGTTATCGTTTATGATTATCTTAAAATGCAGCCAAATAAGACTCAAAAAGTAAATACAATCCCAGAAAATGCTTGAAATTTCAAATCGGCCTTCTTATGGGAGCACTTGACTACGCCAAGGACATTAGTGGCCATTCACTCAACGCTTCGTCTTTAATGGCTGGGAACCTCAGTCACTTTCCATTGAGTATTTTGTCACCTTGTTTGCTGGCCACTCGTTGGGTAAGTGCACCAATCTATTTACTGTTTATCTCCTTGCTCATAGGGCACTTGTTGGTTACGTGGTCCAAATTAGGCGCTTTGATTCCATTTTCCACATGCTGCTTTCCCTTGGCTGTAGGGGCTTGTTAATTAATTGTCATAATTTGGGGAATTGCTCTGATCCCACTGACCGTTTTGTCAGATACTCTCAGGACGCTTGTTGGTTGAACGTCCCAATCTAGGGGACTTGATCCATTTTCAACTGACTTCTGTCACCTTGTTTCTGGGACACTTGTGGCCCAGTCTATGGGAACTTGAGTCATTTTCCATTGAATATTTTGTCACTTTGTCTGTAGGACACTTGTTGCTTATGTCCAAGTCTGGAGTAATTAAGCCATTTTCCATCGTCACTTTGTCCGTATGAATCTGTTAAGTTTATAGTATTAGAGACTCTAGCCATTTTCCCCTATTGTGTCATCTTGTTTGTAGGCAAAAAGTTAGGTAAGTTTCCAATGCAAGTGATTGGCACATCTGGTCTTCCCCCATTCTTGTCTTGCCTCTTTTACTGAGCCTCCTCTAGTGATAGAACAGGGAAGGTTTAGAGATGTTTTGGAAACAAAAATAAGACTTCCTTGAATTTATTGAACGGTTGGTTTTTACAGCTATATACCGGAGATAGAACACCTTACTGCCAGCTTGAAAGAACTGAGAAGAGAATCATTTAGTTACTGAGGACATACAAATATAATTATATATATATATATATATATATATATATATATATATATATATATATATATATATATATATATATATATATATATATATATATTCACGCCCATCAAACATACACAAGTCTCTTAAAATACAAATAAAGTCACTAACGACCAAGTCCACAATAGGTGGAATGGCCGCAACAGAGTGTACAGAGATGGAATCAAGGAGGATAAAAAAAACTGAAAATAAAATAATATTTAATACAAACTTTTAGAAAGAAATGACCACTGAGCCTCTTACAAAATACATTAAATAAACACAAAAATCAACCACACACTGAAAACATCGAATAACAAACACACTTACACCAAATTAAGACAGACTATGCAATTACACTTTAAAGAGAAGGCCCTGAAAGTAATAGAATATCGAAAAGTCAGAATAATCTAACTTATTACACACTAAATATTTATCAAAAAAATAAACTGCTTCCCTTAAGTGAGCTCTAAACAGTGGTAGTGGCTAACACAGCCTTCAATCACGGGTCGAGGGGAATAATATATACTCTTGAGACCTTACCAAACGTAAGAGAGGTCCCCTTGGCAAAATAACTGGGCCAAGGGCGCAGACTGAAGAAAGAATCACTTTAACGTCGCAAGACAATCAATGGATACGGCCGTCCGACAGGTAATCACACCTTACCAGTTGGCAGAGAGGTCCCCATGGCAAAATAACTGAACCAAGGGCACAGACTGTAGAAGAATCAATCTCTCAAAGGAGATCAGCAGCAGCAACTGAAGAAAGGCAGATCTCGTAATCCAGTATTAATCCCTTTAATAAAATAAGTCAAGCCCTCACAATGTTAATGGTCCAGAAACCGACTGACTCAGTCCTGGCGAGACAGCGCCGAATACAGCTCCGGATGAGAAGCCAACACCACACGTGAAAATGAAACAAGCTCATTGAAAATAAAACTATACAACAAGTCAGAAATGTCAGGGAGGAGGAAACAGGGTCATTACGTTCCAAAAAAAATAATTACTGCCAAAGTGACCTATTCAAAACAAATTAATTTACGTTAAATTAAACACATACTGATATATATATATATATATATATATATATATATATATATATATATATATATATATATATATATATATATATATATATATATATATATATATATATATATATATATATATATATATATATATATATATATATATATATATATATATATATGTATAATAAAGTCTTTATTGAAAATATATGTGAATAAAGTCTTTGTTGAAAACAGTAAAAACAGTTACAATGACGAAGTAATACCTGAATAAATGAAACAAAAGGGGAACAAAAGATCCATATATTTCGGATGCTATCTAAACCCCAGTCCTTAAAGGGATGGAGATCCACTCCTCCCCCTTTTCAAATTTGCATTGGGATTTCCTTCCACACACACACACAATATATATATATATATATATATATATATATATATATATATATATATATATATATATATATATATATATATATATATATATATATACTGTATTTATGTGTGTGTATTTACTGGCGTCCTGATTTTTATATGACCTTTGCCGAAGGGTCTGTTATTTTATAATTACCGAATTATGGTAAGATTTAATCAGAGGTGAGCTTTTTTGGAAAGATTTTGCTGTCATATTGTTCCCAATTTTATTATTTAATTGTGATATTCTGGCATTTTTAGCTCAAGGAACCATATGAACTTTCCATTCAGTTTTATGTTTTGACGGTCCTTAAAGGGTATTCCATTCACGCTCTTTATAGGTCTTAGTGGTGCCTTTTATATGTGCTGTTTAATATTTCTTGGAGCTGATGGGCACTATCTGGTAGTGGTGCTTGTATGTGTACGCGCCTGGATATTTATTTTTTATGAAGAGAAAATTTTTACTACCATCAGGTCATTAGTTATTCCCATTGATGCCATACTTATTTTTTCCAAAACAATTTTTTGCTGACTTTCTCTCGATACTTTAACGTGAAAATTAGTGAAATTTCTGTTCCCTTTGTTTTTGCAAATTTATTTTAAAATTCGAATTTCCAAATATGTCAGCTTCGTTAGCGTTATCCCGGACGGAGGTGAAAACGAGTAGAGTCATTTCCAAATGTCAAACGTCCAGGACCCATATGACAATTTGCTTTGTTGTAACGCTCCTTGGTAAGAGCTTTGATTTTTATACAAACATTGAAGAATCATAAATGGAATGATCGCAAAGCAAAACAAATTTCTAAAAACTCTTTGCTATTGCCAGAGCGAATTTCAAATACTTCCATGGATGACGACATCTCTTGGAGGCGCTGAAGGGAGACTCAATGGAAGTTGGTTGATTTCTCAACACAGATCTCGGGCATTGTATAACATGCTTTTGCATTATGGCCATGATTTTATTTATTCAGGAATAAAATAAGTTCGTTGCTTTCAGGTAAAGAAAGAAATCTATAGCGGACCATCTGGGTATCTTTGATAAAATATGCACGAGGCAGAAAAGGAAACCTTGCCGTGTGCCATGTTCTGTTGAAATTGAATTGAATGGGTGGGGGAGGGGGGAGAAGGGTGAGGTAAGAAGAGTGCATGTATGTATATGTGTATGTATATGTTTTATAGATTACTGTGATGATTGTTTTTGAAGTTGCTTTAATTCAGAAAAAATAGACTATGAACTTTATTCACTGACCAGCCAGCCAAGTTATTGACGCGACCATTTTATCACTTTCAGCCTCTTTCTAAACACAAACAAACGGGAGGAGGTAGCGAGTTGGGAAAACATTCGTAAACCATTTAGTGATATTAATCTTATTAGAAAATTTCAAAGCTAAATAAAAATAAGTCTTTTTACACTACCAGAAAGTAGTAGTAATGGGTAACTAACGTGTGTCTCAAAAAATATGAGATTTATTAATCAGTAGTAGTAATTACAGGAAATTAAGTAAGGATCGAACCCGGGTTGGAGAGACGTCAGTCAAGCACTTAACCTCACACGCAATCATGAAGCAAAAAATCTACTAGAGCTCAGTCGTTCATATTTACATTTTTCCTAATGACTTCGATTTACCTGAATTGAAGCGGACGCACTCTCACTCTGATGCACATTTCTGATTTCCGGATGATCTATATGAAATCTACTATTCAAATTCATCTCCCCCCACCTTTTTTTTATTCAGTAGAAATCAACGTCTTCCAACTCAGTGCTTTGCTTTCCCTTCGACCACGATCTTTGAATTCTCTGCCTGATTCTGTTTTTCCAGAACATTAGAAGCTTCATCCTTTAACAGGAATGTCCTTTGCTTTCGACGGTGTTAGTCCTTTGTCTTTCCTTCCCTCTCTCTCTCGCCACTTTCTTTTCTTCTCTTTTGAAGGCCTGGGCTAATTGGTCCCTGTATAGAAGCATATAAATAACGGAAACCAATTAGTTGGCAATTTGGCAAGGAAAGAGACTTCACTCTTAATCCGTTAAATTCTAAGCCTTTAGAGCTCTTAAAAAAAGCGAAGAAAGGCAGAAAGAAAAATGAAAGCCTTTTTCACCATCAGTACCCAAGATTATTTGCATTTCTGCTTCTATGAATCTTTGAGAGTCAGGAGGAATCTGGGTAGTTCTTTTCTTTCCATTATGATCAATCAACAGCCCTGGATTGGCAGTCTGGAATTCTGCTATCCTGTGCAATAACACTTCACATTTTATGAAAGTAGGTTGATGTTTACATTATTATACATTAAGTTAGAAATATCCATAAACTGAGACATAAAAAATCTATAAAAGTGAAGTATGGAAAGAACACTCTCCGAAGTCAACAGAGTCTGACTGCTTCAAAAGAATTCCACAAACAATGTGCTTAAAAAAACAGGAAAAAAAAGACCCACTCGCTAACAAAAATAAAGGATTTAGCTTTTGTCAGGAAAAGTAAATACTTGCAAGTTGAGAAAATGAAAAATTTCTTTTTTCAAACGTACCTGGAATTTCAGTGGCATAATTATTGTGCTTTTCCAGATATACATTAAGAGTGCCACATCCGCCAATATTTCTTTTCCTTCTAGAAATCTTCTGATCTCTATTGTCTAATAACACTTCAACTGCTGATATTGAAGGAGATGATAAATTTTAAAACCACTTATCAAATAAGGTTATGTTGTGATGAGGCAATAAGCACATTTATGACATAAGAACCAAATGATATATAAGAGATTATTAAACAAATAATACAAAATAGTAAAAGACAAAGAGGAAAAGTCTTGTTTAGAATTTGTAGCAAGACACGTTTTAACCTGACCAGGAAAAATTTAAAAGCTTGAGTATCCTGAAAAAATTCTTCAACGCCTTCATCCGGGTGTAATATATATTTATATAATATATATATATATATATATATATATATATATATATATATATATATATATATATATATATATATATCATTCATACTGGATGGTATCTAATGGAGTATTTATCACATAAAAGTTTGTCCAGTAGAAAGCAAATTGTAATCTAATGGGTATTTTCCTGAATATATATATATAGTTTGAATATATATATATATATATATATATATATATATATATATATATATATATATATATATATATATATATATATATATATATATATGTATATATATATATATATATATATATATATATATATATATAATGTATTATATATATATATATATATATATATATACATGTATGTATGTATGTGTTTATATGTATATGCAATGTGAGATAGCTCAGTTGTGTAGAGCTGAGGTCACATCAGGAAAATCTGTGGTTCGATCCTGGCCTACCACTGACCAACTGTTTTAGCAGTGAATGGGTGATGGCCTCAGTGGGGGGGGTGAAGGAAAAAGAGGAGAGACTGGGGCTAGCAACCTCATCCTGAAAGACTTAAAGAAAAACGGAAGGTTCTACGGTTGAGGTGCATCCTCTCAAAAAATCAAAAGGTATATTTTGAAAACAAAAAAACTGTTTACCATAAAGGTGGTTGACTAAAAAATAAATTTGTGGTCACTGCCATATTCATAATTCAGCTGCTGAAGAGTATGAATTAGTCTCTCTGGAGAAAAACTTCTGCATCATGGGACGCTTCATACACCTACACACAGTGTTCACCAGCAATGGTATGATTTCCATAGGAATTTTGATTAACCTCGTCTGTAGGTCATATGTTGGTCGAGTTTCTCTGTGTTTGGGACTTGAGCCACATTCCAATGACTGTTTTGCCACTTTGGCTTTGGGACAGTTGTTTAAATGTCCCAGTCCGGAGGACTATCCATTTTTAGTGACTATTTTGTCACCTTGTCTTTAGGTCAGTTGTTTCAATGTCCAAGTCTAGAGGACTTTATCCATTTTTTAGTGACTATTTTGTCACATTGTCTTTATTACAGTTGTAGAAACGCCCAGGCCCGGGGGACTTTATCCATTTCTCTAGAGACTATTTTGTCACCTTTTCGATAGGCCACTAGTTAGTTAATGTCCCAGTTTAGGGGCTTGTTCCATTTTTGGTCGTGAAAATATGAAAACGTGAAAGAAATGGTGAAAAATAAATGCGGAGTAAATCTGTAATATTTTACTTTACCATTTGCAAGCAAAAAAAGTTAGTATAGTAGACACTATTACCAAGTCAGCGTATCTATGGTTACTAAGTGTCCTGATTCATCCAAGCATATTGTTTAAGCCTTTACCAATATTCTGAAGATGATTCTGAGAAAATACTTCTGAGAAAAAGTTTATTATTAACTTGATTTTATGGAGCACAAACATGGGTGTGTGTTTGTGTGTCAGAGTTAATATGATACATATTGGCTGTACTCTTCACCTGTTAGCACTAACAGGGGAGAAGGCAAAGACAAGAGTGAGGGAGGGGGAATGGGGGCAAGTGTAGAGGGTCTGGGGTTGGTGATATTTCTATTTTATTGACAGAAATTAATTCCTTTTGCAAAAGCCATCGACACCCCAACGCTTTTGCAACATCAGCGGCCAAGGGAACTGAATCCCTTCCACCAGAGAATCCTATTACTTTAACGCTGCATCGAATAGCATTCATTAATGAATGAACGATTTCAGTGAATTCAGTTGATCTATTTCTGATGTGACGCCAGGTGGGTCGCCACCTGTTGACATTTCCCTCTGAAATCAAGGATGCCTGATTAGCTCTGACCTCACCTCTCGCCTTTTCAGTTCATCACACCCAGGGGTTTCAGCTGCGATCATTTTTAGAGGGCAGTTAGTTGGGTCTGTTAGTGAGATGAGGGAGGAATGCTTTTGAATACTGGAGAGTTATCATCGGTTTAATATTTAAATTAAACTCTGGGAGTTGTGGTAATTTTTCATTATTATTTAACACGAATTTAGTCATTGGAGTTAACAGTTGAAGGCCTTTTAATGGCAAAATTCATTAAGGTAGTTACCCTTAGTAATTTACTCTAACAACGGGAATTAAATCTAATAACTTGAAATGTTGCTGAACTACGTCAAATCATATTGGTAATCGGGAGCCAAGAAAGAACATAAACAATTTCTCTCTGTTGAAGATCTTGTAGATTTTATCTTGTACCATAGTTCCTGTTCCGTTTGAAATTAGTGGCAAGGGTTGCCTTTTGAATATAACATTAATCGATCATTAATAAAATGACTTTCCTTTGTGTGTAAATATATGTCACGTATTTAAATTAAAAAAAATATTTAAAGTATTTCTAAAATATTGAAAAAATGTTTTTTTTCGTCTATTTGCTCAAAATAAACCTGTTTCATTCTAAACAAATCGTCAGGTTGTTGGACTTTTATAAATCCAAAAGCACGAAATGGAAGGATATCATGAATACGGAAGGAAGAAATAATTCTGGGTCATCTGGTATGCAGAGTCACATGACCGTCTTGGGAGAAAGTGATTTACAAAACTGCTTCCTGTCAGTATGTAATGCGCTCTTGCCTGGTGAACAGCCATTGAGATCTTCCCTAATGGCGTCGTCACTATTGACTTTTGCATTTAGTTGGCTGAGGAAATTCTGGGAAGATTGTCAATACGAAGAAGTTATTTCTCCGGAAACGCCAGGTTCCGGTGTTGTCCGGTCTTAGCTGGAAGAGTCAACATCGATATTGGAAGGAACATAAATTCCAAATGATACATTTCCTCTCATTTTTTCACTTGTTTTTGAAAAACATGTTATCTGAGATGATGTTATTCATCAGGGAATGTAAGTATATGACTTCAACTGGAAAGATTTATATATCAGTAAAATTCTTTTCCACTCCATTCACGCATGTAATTTATTTAAAAGGATGACTAGTGTATGACACATGCTTCTTTTTCCTCTAGCGCTTGTATTCTATAAAAAAGAACACTTTTGTAGTTTGACGTTAAAGCCTGGGATTTTGTTATCACTTACGAAATTAATATTTATTCCCCTTCCACCGAAGTGAATCGAGTCACAGCTTACGCAGCCAGATGCAAATAGTGAACTTGAATCTCCGGTAACGTTTTTGCAAATATCCATTATTCTGAGTAATTTATCTAAACTTCAGTATGGAAGTTTTTCTAGAATAATTTCATGTTTAAAACTTTTATATCACGACCGAAGGTAAAACGAACAATTTTCGAAAAGCATTATAAAAAGTGTTGAAGAATAAGATAATAAATCAATAACTCATGTCAGTCACCATCAGCCAACACTTAAGAGTTACTGAGAAGGCCCCGATGCGAAGCCAATAACAGAAACAGCGAGGAGGTCTTCCACTCTAACAGGAAGAGAGAGAACAGAACAGAGCAAATTTCCAACAAGACTCAACTTCCAATCCGAGACACCCTTGGAAGGAAGGAAAGCCAAGTTGTCATAAATCCATATATCTCGAGATATAACACTGTCACTTTACTTAAAATTTCTGCATATCCAAAATACCGCGTAGGTGGGTAGGCATTACTTAAGGTTCTTCACAATGTCCCTTCGGCACCTAGTTGCAACCCCCTTCATTCCTTTTATTGTACTTCCGTTCATATTTCCTTCCTTCGTTCTTATTTTCCACCCTCTCCTAACAATTGTTTCGTAGTGCAATTGCTTTGAGGTTTTTCTCCTGTTACACCTTTCCAGCCTTCTTATCTCCCAGGCTCCCTTTCAGCGCTGAATGTCTTCATAGGTCCCAGCGTTTGGCCTTTGGCCTAAATTTCATAACCCAATCCATCTCCAAAATCAATCACAGGGAGAATAACAAACAAAAGCTGCATATAGCAGAGGCCGTGTCCATAGACGAACCAGATGCCTTCTGCATCTTATCCCTGTGTATCAGCTTAACTCAGTCGCCCATTAACGAAGGATTAGAACAAGACAACAAACCCAAAGGCTAATTGGAGTCAACTGACCTCATCCTCAGGTCAGAGAGACGAATATAGAAAGACAGTTCGTCATTTATTCCTTTGTTTCTTTAATGATGCTGAAGAGGGAATCTTGCACTTCTGGCGCTCCTCTTGGCTTCATTCAGAATATTAATACGAGAAACTTGACCAAACAGACACACGCACACATTATATATATATATATATATATATATATATATATATATATATATATATATATATATATATATATATATATATATATATATATATATATATATATATAATTTATTCGTCACACATTTTGGATATGCTTGTTACTACAAAGCCTTAGATCCCAATGCAAGAGTATGAAGTAATTCTGATGTCCGGTAGCAGGATTCGAACTAGCATCCGGACTATCAGAACGAGGTCGCGTTGCCGACCTAACCGCTAGAAGAATAAGTCCAACGCCGCTCATGCTTCCATATACCTGTCGAATTCAGATACATTTATTAGAGCTGCAATAGAGTCATCCTCCCCAGCGTAGCCAAGTGGGAAATCGTTTTCTTTGCTTTTTTAGGCTGAAACATTTTTATAGTATCTGCTGGTCACGTTGTGCCAGATACGTATGCAATTGTAGTAACCAGAATTCCTTCTGAGCTTCTCGAATTCTCTACACCTTTTGGATACGTTTGTCTACAAAGCTAAGTACAGATTTTCCCCATTGCAGCTTCTCACATAACTCTTTCATAGCTATTGATCCCCACACCATTCTCCTAAAAATACACTGTTGTTCTCCTGTCAGTTCTTTTGTCATGTCTTATTTTTTCAATGGAAATTTTACCATAAACCTGGTAGAGTCAGTCATTTTATGCCCTTATATTACTTCTAGTCTACTCTGCTCTATCAGCCTCCCATCCGTGTGTTTGCCAGCTGTCCATAAGAATATTCAATTCATTCTCTCAACAGGTCCGAGTAGCGCCTTTTATATCTGCAGTTTATTATGTCTTGGAGCTAGTGGGTTGTTTTGCTCATATTTTTTTCTACATGTGCGTGTGAATGTTTGCGCTTTTTTTTTATACATAAATAATTTGAACGACTATAGGATAACTTGCTCGCGCCTTTTATGTAGAATTATATTTTCCAGAATAATCTTTCTGCCAACTTTCTCTTGGTACTTTGACGTCAAAATGGGTGAGATTTCCCTTCCATTCGTTTTGGAAAAGGATTTCAAAACTCAAATTTCCAAACATGTCAGAACGTCAGCGTTGTCCCGGACGAGGGTGAAAACAAGTAGAGTCATTTCCAGATATCAAACTTCCAGGACCCACTTGACAATTGGTTTAGTTGTGACGCTTCTTGGTAAAAGCTTTGTTTGCTGCACAAATATCGCAGAATCATAAATGGAATGATCGCAAAACGAAACAAATTGCTTAAAACTCTTTGCTGTCGCCATGACGAATTATAGGTCATTTCATGGCTGAAGTCTCTTGGAGGCACTGAAGGGAGACTTCATGGAAGTGGGTCTGTTTCTCAATACTGATCCTTAGTTTTGTATAACTTGTGTTCTCTGTTTTACTTATTCAGGAACAACGGAAATTTGTTTTGGGGAAAGCAAAAAAAAAAAAATTGCAAAACGTACCATCTTGGTACTTTTAAAAGACCTGTAGGAAGCAGAAAATGTAACCTTGTCGTGTGCCATGTTCTATTAAAGTTGCATAGATGGGGGGAGAGAGAAAGGGGAAACCAGAAATTTAGATTATCAAAGCATCGACCTTGTGAAATCTATTATTATTTTCTGATTTATTCAGCGGGGATCAGGAAGAGGGATCGTTCTGTATGGCTTGCTTCCATCAACATTTGTTCTCAAGTCTCATTTTCAATAAGTCAATAATTGATGATAAAATATTCATTTTCGAAATCGAACCGCCATCTCTCTTTCTCCTTCATAACACTGCATTAGCCTTGCGTATATATTGGTGCTGAAGGCTTTCTCTGTAACCCTCCCCTCCCGGATTTCCTTCATTCCTTTCCTCCGTAATATTTAATGGCGTCAGTTTAGTTCAAATAATACATATGTTTATATATGATATATATATATATATATATATATATATATATATATATATATATATATATATATATATATATATATATATATGTGTGTGTGTGTGTGTGTGTGTGTATATATATATTGTATGTATATACGAAATTTGTAGCTTAATGTTCGTGAATATAAAAAAAAGTCACGGTGTATGTCATTTAAAATTCACATATAATTATATATGCATATATATACATATGCATTACATATATATATATATATATATATATATATATATATATATATATATATATATATATATATATATATATATATATATATATATATATATATATATATATATATATATATATATATATATATATATATATATATATATATATATATATATATATATATATATATATATATATATATATATATATATATATATATATGCGCAAATGCATAAGTATATATATGCATATATAATTATATGTGAGTTTTAAATCACATACACCGTGACTTTTTTTTATATATATATTCACGAGCATTAAGCTACAAATTTCGTTTAATATGTAATTATTATAATTCTCATTCGGTGATATTTCTGATGTAGAGCGAATTGGATAAAGGGATTCACTGTTGAGCCAGATAATTGTGAAGGAAGTGAAGCTTAACCGTTGAATTAAGAGAAACGAAGAAGACAGAAGCTGTTGAGAAAGAGTTTGTGCGAAGAAAAAGTGTTTTTAGAAAACCCATAAAAGCGAAGAATATGAAGAAACGTAAAGGTGATGAAGAAGTCGGCTTAGGAGAAGGAATAAACTAGATTTGTTTTAAGATGGTCTGGTCAAGTGGGAAGATTTTGAGGTTGTTTTACTGGTACATAAGCTGGAAGTGTTTGAAAAAAAAAAAAAAAAGAGGAAGACCTGGAAAGTACTGGATAAATGGAGTGTAAGAGGTTTTGGCAAAGAAGGGTCTTTACAACAAAAAAGCGTAAGTGCTCATGTAAGATTGAGTGAATGGCTGTGTGTGTGTGTGTGTGTGTGTGTGTGTGTGTGAAGGGGTTCGACATGCTACAGATTGGGAAACTTTGTGAGCATATTTAGCGAGTAGTGAGGTGGAATTTTTCTTCACAGGTGGTTCATCCATTATTCAGTGGTTAAATTACGATCGTCCCAGTAATCGTTTCCTTATTCTATCTCTGGAGCTTCATTTGGTGGGGGAAACGGCTTAATGTTGAAAAAATTAGGCCCTTATATGTATACATGTATTTATTATATATATATATATATATATATATATATATATATATATATATATATATATATATATATATATATATATATATATATGTGTATATGTATATGTATATATGTATGTATGTATATATATGTATGTATGTATGCATGTATATATATACATATAATTTATATAAATCTACTGTTGTTCAATCGTTCATTTTTACATCTATTGAATTTACATCGATTTCCCCTGACCCGAATCGAAGTAGGCGCATCCTTGCTCTAATTGTGATGTCAGACACATTCTGAATTTCGGCTGATGTACTGTATATGAAATCTTCTGGTCACAAGCATCGGGTCTGTGCAGATCCATCGGCCACCTTTTTCGACTTTTATTCAGTGGAAATCAGTCGTCCTTCAGTTCAGGGATCTGCTTTCCCTCCGACCACGAGCTTTGGATTCTCTGCCTGATTCTGTTTTTCCTGAACATTAGAAACTTCTTCCTTTAATGGGAATGTCCTTTGCTTTCGACGGGGCTAGTCACCCCCCCCCCCCCCCTCTCTCTCTCTCTCTCTCTCTCTCTCTCTCTCTCTCTCTCTCTCTCTCTCTCTCTCTCTCTCTCTCTTCTGGAGGCCTGGGCTAATTGATCCCAGCCTAAAGAAATATAAATAAGAGAAACCAATAATTATTTGCCAGCTTAACGAGGATAGAAAGTTCACTCTGAATCCTTTAAATTCTGAGCCTTGAAAGCTCAGAAAATTGCCGAAGAAGGAGGAGGGAGAAGAGGGAGTCTTTCTTACCAACAAGACCCAAGATTAATTACATCCTTCTTTTCATATATTTTTGGCATTTAGGAGGAATTTAGGCATTCTTACCTTTTGATTATGAATGCAGAATTTTGCTTCTCTTATAACTGTAGTCCGTTTTTGAAGTTAGAATCTACATTAAAGTAAATCAAAAGCCATAAGTTTGTATATCTGGAATTTTAATTTCCTTTTACAAGAAGACTTCACATATTTTATGAAAGTAGATTTGGTGTTTACATTATTATATCAGAGATCAGAAGTATCCTTAGACTGAGACATAAGCCATCTGGAAAATACTAAGACAATTTATAAAAATGAAATACAGAAAGAACACTTGCTTGTGTTAACAGAGTCTGACTACTTCAAAAGAATTTCACAAACAATGTGCTTTAAAAAAACAATAAAAAAGACCCACTCGCTAACGAAAATAAAATGTTTAGCTTTTGTCAGGGAGAGTAAATATTTGTGTTGAGAAATTGAAAAGTTTCTCGTTTCCAGACGTACCTGGACTTTTGGTGGCATAATTATTGGACCTTTCCAGATATATATTAGGAGTGTCACATCCACCAACACTTCGCTTCCCTCTAGAAATCTTCCGATCTCTGTTTGAGAAACTTCAGAACCTTCTACAGCTGAAATTGAAGATGATGACAGTAGACGATTATGCTCTTTGCTTTGACAAATAATTAGTTTTAAAGTCTCTTACGAAAAGTTATATTCTGATCAAGCAGTCAGGACATACTTTGATGATGTAAGAACCAAACGATAAATAAAGGGGAATGGTAAATAATATATAATAGTTTAAGTCAAAGAGGAAAAAACCTCGTTTAGAATTTCCAGTAAGAAGCTTTTTAAACAGACCAGGAAAAATATAAAAGCGGGAGTTTCCTGGAAAAAATTCTTCTATTAATTTGTTATATCAATACTGATATTAATTTGTTAGATAAGTATTCCTTAGGGATATTGGAGCTAATAGTTCTTATATGTAGTTTTGTGAAATTCATCCCAAAACAAGATGGTTTTTATTTCACCCTTTCAGATATTCCAAGGCTGAATCACTTTTGTGACGTTTTTCTAATATTACTTTAATCCATTCATTTGAGTTTTAAAGGAAATTGGTGTCAATATTTTTGGTAACCTAACCAGGTTCAGATCTTGAATGTATAACAAAATGTCTGCAAAGTTCATTAAACTATTTCCTTAAAGAGGACTAACTATTTAGGAGTCTGCTTTTCTGTTGTTATATTAAAAAAGTTACTTTAATCGGACACTTTCTCTTTCAGTTTTTAAGTATCCACGCGAAAACTTTTCACACTCTTCTTAAATAATTATACTAAAAAATAATCTTACAGCATCCAAGTATAAAACGCAATACGAGTACCTACGAACAATGCAAGCCAGTGACTCACTGAAGCTCCTGTAACAAAATGAAAAAGGGTGAGTTGTCATCTGTCAATAGACATTGAACCCATATTTTTCTCTGGGAGATATGGTGGAACATTTGGCCTTCACCAAACCATTTTGGGGGCGAAACCTTGGCATGAAAGGGAGAGCCGTCAGTGGTAATCCATTTGTGGTTACAAGTGCCTTCAGAATATTCAATTTACCTCTGTACATGGCAAGAATTTCGAATGAGTTTATCTAGCTTCCGTCGGGAGATGGATGCTCGAAGGTAAATTCCTCTCTCTATAATAAAACGTGGAAGGTTTACCGAATCCTAATATCAAAATAACTGTAATCTACAACATACTGAGTTCTTTTCGTCTGAAATATTCCCTTGACAGTTTGCATCAGTGGCTAGTCGTTTCCTAATATCCAATGGGAAGATGAAAATTTATGAGCGAACAACTGGAACAAACAAATTATGAAGGGAACAACAATCCGTGTCATGAGTAATGTGATGCGGATAATCAGATCAGGTCATTTTGAATAGGGAGAGAACTCAAGCAATGTGAAAATGATCAATTTGTCATTTTATTCAACTTTATGCCGTGATTTATTTGACTCAGTGTTAGTTTTTATCTTGGAGAAAAATATTTAAACTTTTTAAATAACGGAGGGGTGCTTATAATATACTGATATATAAACTAAAAGGATAAAAAATATTTAGACATTGAAAACGAAGACTAAGCGTATAATATATGTATATAGACGCAAGAAAGTGTGCTTTGTTTTGCATATTTTTCCTGATATGTCTCATAGAAATTCCTTCAAATGTCCTGGAGAAACTTCTGTCCCGAGAATAACAACTGATACAAAATCCAAACAGTATTTGACCACGAGGGAAGTGGAACAAAGAAGTGCGAGATCTTTCGCCTTTACTCTGAAAGCAACTCTGCAGCCAGGTATTTTCACCTGGAGGGGGTTAGTGCCATCAGTGCACCTGTGTTACAATACAGGCATTACTTCAGGTTCTTTGCAGCATCCCTTCAACCCCTAGCTGCAACCCTTTTCATTCCTTTTCCTGTACCTCCGTCCATATTTTCTTTTTTAATCTTACTTTCCACCCTCTTCTAACAGTTGTTTCATGGTGCAACTGCGAAGTTTTCCTCCTG
>NC_089766.1:38722087-38727087 GCF_040412425.1 Macrobrachium rosenbergii
TTGCCGCATCGCATGATTCAGTGCAAAGGGGTTTGCAGCGCTTTCGCTTTTTCGTAGCTGGAAGGCCAAGTGCCTCATGAGAAACAACGTGGAGTTCCATATTGGCGCCGCTAACGGAATTGATATCCCAGAAATAAGTTAGCTAGATAGAAGCAACAGAGGGGGAACGATACGCGCCCCCTGAATAAAGTTCCTTCAATAACCTCTCTCGGCGTGAGGGTTCAGCTAATTCTCCCGACGGCTCCGGGACCCCACAAGGTGATACAGTTCGCAATATCTAGAACTCATCAACTGTTAAGCAGGGTTGAATTGGCTACTTATGTTCGACCCATCGATACACAACTGACGGACCACGCCAGATCAACGCGTCACCGTAAACACCAGCTTCCATCCCGCTGTCCTCACTAATCAGCATCGCAGCATCGGGCACTGCGGCCACTGTTCATTGCCTGCCCACCACGATGTGGCGCCGGGCAGGTAATGCCTGAGCCCAGAGTGGGCTGGAAGGACATTGAAAAAAGGCACAGTTCAGGTGGCCAATCGTTGACGTTACCACCAGACAGGCCGTTTTCGGCAAAGCCAGATCGCCTGATGGAAGCGCACCAGTTGGGTCGGCAACGAGCGCCGCCATTTGGCGGCCTGACCATCGAGGCATTTGTCGCCTTTCTTCACAGGGTCTGGTTGTTACTTGGGGTGATGAGTAGTACCATCCGAGGTCAGGACAGAGCAGATCGCGTTCGTTACGGCCAAGTTCCTCACTTTCGCCGCCGCGACATCATCGCAGGCAGCGCTCCGGCCGGTGTTGTCGATCAGAGTGACGTCTGCGCCTGCCAGAGGTTCCTCCTTCAACAGCGGAAGAGCGTACCGTCGAGAACGCATTTACGAAAGCACAGCGATCTGGGGCCTCGCAGACATCCAAATATCGTCACCGGCATGACCCGCCGTAGCGCCGCCGCAGTGGAGCACCGCCGAGATGGAGGGAAGGCACCATCAGCAGCAAGCACCGGCAGTGCGCACGTCAGACAAAGCAGATCCGGGGATCGGACCGAGTCTCTCGGCGCGAGGTTGATCGTCGATTCCCGCCCAGACGCCTTGCTCGCGACAATATCGCTGCTAGTTTCATTGGGCATTTTTGCTCAGTGACTATTTGAGGTCGCAAGCGCACGAGTCGTTTGGAAGAGGGAGGCAGGTCGCCCACCGAGCGACCAGCCCAAATGGTTGATTGGTGTGACGGGGCACAGCTAAACACAGCGGCCGTGTCCCCACCTGAAAGAGGTGGCGGAGGTGCCAGAGCAGTCAGGCAACAGAGCGGGTGTGAGGTGGGGACACTCAAAGGATGTTCACCGCAGGATTTACCGCGCGAATGGACACATCGGGCCCAAAGACTACGCACCTTTACAGCCCACCCCAGTCACTGGGGGATGTCAGACTGCTCATTCACTCATGTCACGGTTTACTGTGGCACTGGCACCTGGGCCTCTATCAGCCTGAGCTGTTCCAGAGCAGGCGCACCGGTGTTGGAATCAAGAGCCACGATGTATCTGTGTCCAGACCAGGGTGAAATGCTTCAGTTAAGGAGGCGGCATCGAACACGTGCTCAGTGTGACCACGCGTTTAGCGTTAGTGAGCGCCCAGCAGAAGAGTGTCCGCAAAGTTCATTGTCGCAGGGACCCCAGTTACCGCAGATCTTATGTTGGGAAACGTTAATTCTGGCGATATGGCAGCGGTAGGCTGTCGAGTTAGTCGTTCTGCGACATCTTATAACGGGGAATGCTTCGCATGGGTCATACGATGGGACAGCGAGTGTTTGTTAGGCGGTCGTCATTTGAGTGGCGCCGCAAAACATGGGCGGGATCATGTCCTCTGCGTTAGTTGCCGGCAGTGGCTGCCGCCATCACACACGCGCTCGGCTACCGGAAGATAGTAGTCGCATCGCATTTCTAACATCGGTCCGCTTGTTCACTAGTCTGTGATTAGCCGGCACACATTTTCTGAATTTGTCTTCACTAGTGACATATTTAGCGTATTAGTTCACGACAAGCAAAGCCATGTCTTCTTCTTGATCTTTCGTTCAGGGCTTTGCGAGCTTTTTAGTTTTCTCCGTTTGTGCGCTGGTAAGCAGTAAGGCTCAGGCAGGCCGACAACATAGGTCCTAAGAGAATTATCGCTGGTTACATCCTCAAGTCGTTGGTTCACTTTTCTCACAAGGTTATTGATCAGAGGCAGGTTTAGGTCGATAAATGACGTTGTTGTGCTGCCGCCGCATCGTTCTTTCTTGGCTTTTCGGGAGTCTTCAACGCTATGGCTAGTTAATGTCTCCTGCTCTTTCATCTTCGCTGCTCGCTTCTCATTATACGCTTCCTGGCTGTCTTCTCACCCTTTCCTCTTCTTCTGATAGCCGGTGCTTCGACGAATGCTTCTCCGGCTTCTTTTTCGCTGTTCGCTTTTCAGCCGTCTTCAAATTTTTCTTCAGTTTCACCATTAAATGCCATGCCCGGTCACCGATTCCGAAGTATTGCAGCCTCCGCGAGTTGCCGATGGGCGTATTTGAAAATGAGCGAAAAAGTGTTTATAGCGTTCCCAGATCAGCGGCACTTCAGCGGCACCGAGGTGGCACCGTGGGAGAGCGTGTCTGCTCACCGACACGCTGAATGGAGTGCTTCATGCCGCAAACTGGCGGGGTGATTACCAGGTATGGCACTCGTTTTTCACCAGGTACGAGACGGTAAGAATGTTTGTTGCGGCACCGTGTGTCGTGCGTCTGGAGCAATGCACAAAACAGTGATGACAGCACCGACAGAAGATTGCTCGCTGTTAGTAGGGGCAGAATGAGAGATCTCAGCAACTGAGAGAGGCAGCGCGAGCAAAGACAAGTGTCAGTGAATAGATTAGCAATTGAACTGATGTGACACGAGTGACGCCCGTTATGAGCAGCAGTGCCGCTCGACACAGACAGGGGCCGAGGTAAGCACTGCAATGTTTAGCATTCGCAAATACACGTTCGAGACAGCGATTTCCACTCCGCACGTTGGACGCAACGCATGGCCGGTTGGTCTTCGAAAGGAAAAGTGGGTTTGCTGATTGCCAGTTAATAAAAGCGCGCACTTGAGTATGCTGTAGTTGCAATGGGTTGGAAATTGCTCAGGCATATCTGGCCTGTGTTTCCGCCTGTTGCGGTTGCTGATCCTCAAATGTGCAGACGCTGCTTAGAATCCGTGAGGGTCGCACCGAGAGATGAGAATGGGAAGGCGAAAAATGATCTTCTCTCTCCGGTAAGCGATGAAATGACACGTATTTCAGCTGCGAAATACAACCATTTATTACGCCGTCAGGTCGATTGTTGCAGCACGCCGCTGCGACCAGTGACCGCTTCAGCCGTAGAATGAAGGGCAGCGCAGTGTCATTGGTTCGCACTCGATTTCACACACAGGGAGGTTCGTTCCCGAACGAACGTTGTGTAGTCGGACGCGTGCACTGCTTTCTTCGTGCATCGTCGACGAGTTGACGGCGAAGAAAGCATGCCGGTTTTAATGAAATGAATATTATTTCCGAATATCAGCTACTTGTGTTAAAAACTAAATATGCAAATAACGTTGAATTGCCACAATTGGCATGTTGATGTACGTGCGATTTAACTAGTTGGCTCGTTAAATGTTGCTATGGGATCTTCGTAACTACCAAAGAGCCAAAATTCTTCAAGAAATGCACATTTTTGCCGTAACCACTGAAATAGACTTTCAGTTACTTCGTCTTGTCACAAAATTTCTGCCTCTTCCTAAATCCTGGATTTTACTCAGTCCTATCATAGCTCACTCTGTAGGCTTACAGGCTTCGGCACCTTCTGTTTCACTCAATATAAGAGCCTCCCATTGTTCCTCACAGCTATGAACGCTGACGTTACGAGAATCGCCAGTGTTTTTTAAACAGAAATATTACTGCTTACTTCATTTCCCAATACAGGATTATGCACGTCACTCAGCTTTGTGCCAAGACGTCGGCGGTCGATCAGCCTGCTCCTGTGAATGATTACTGCACGAAATAACGATTTCCGAGAGATTCTGCTTTTTAGCTCAGCTTTACAGCAAAGCACCAGTTATTTTTGACTATATCTCGAAGAGGCTTGCGAAACAGGATACCGAGCATTTATAGTTCTACTCGGCAACATTATATTTTATACGTCACGAAGATCAGCGAAAGTCCAGTTTGCAAGCAAAAGGAGTTAATTACACTTGTTCAGACTTCTTTTCCCGGTTATAATTTGGAATGTTACATTAGTTCTGTACTTGCCGTTAATGCTGGCGATTTATTTATAGAAACCAACAAATAACATCATAAATTAACAGTTGTATCTCATAGCATCACCGAGGACAGACCAGAATAGCACAATACACACGACATGAATTCGCGAAATGAGTGATAGTGGGGCCAATTCGTATCGGGTTCGTTTAGTGGCTTACATTAGTTTGGTTCAGTCAATGATATGATCACCTTCACGGACCACGCGGAATACCAATGTCGGCGATGTAGTTCCAGACGAGGAATATGTAATGGTTACAATAACGAACTTTCTTCACCACGATCAGAATTGTTGCGTCGAATGCATAGCGAGGTGCAGTCAAACACGTGTTCGTTTTCGTAATTGTCGTTGTTAGTCCCGATCAAATAAGGAAGGGAACGCAGACAGCCACAACACTTCTTTAATGACAATCCAATTATTTCAGAAGGCAACGAAAGCTCCGGAGTTCGAAATAGCGAGTATTAACACGGACACATATGCTCAAAAAGCGTCTGATTGCTTGGTTATTTCTTGGTCTCATCGCTAGAATAGCCAGGTAATTGCGTTTATCGGGATACGCATGTAAATGGCAAGGCAGATACAGGCAGCCAGTCGGGAAGATTAGCCTGCGGGCGAATAGCCAAAGAAATGAAATGCGAGCCAGGCTGGCTACTGATCATTAGCAAACACGACGAACCTTCATACAGCTACAGGCGCTCACACA
>NC_089766.1:38732087-38754587 GCF_040412425.1 Macrobrachium rosenbergii
GTTACACCCGTCTATCTTCGGGCAGACTGGAGCTGGCAAGCTGGAGCGTTCACTCCTCAGATTGAAAAGTTTATGAGAAGATTTTCGCGAGAGCAGGTCCTTCCGGCAACGAATCACGTCAGGCATTCCGGAGGCCAATCGAAGCTGACTTGAGAAGGTGCCACCTTCGAATTTTCCCGGCAGCGATACCGGAGAGCTGAACAAAAAGACATCAACCCTCCATAAAACTCCATTGTAGACGGTAAGCTTCACCGACACAAAACCATACGCACCGTTCTTCTTCGCCGAATCCACTCTGACGGCTCATGACCGGTTAAATCATGGGCATGAGTCGACCATCGATGACCTACACATCTTCCGCCGCCACTCCGTCTTCTTCTGCCAGATGCTGTGGTTAGTGAATCTTTCTGAGACATTAATCACGCACACCCAAACACTACCAGCCATACACGCGGGATACCGAGTTATGGTTAATATCCATAAACAGGCGGTATCTCGGTCAGAAATAATTCAAGAAATAAAGATTATAATAACGCACCTGAATACAGTATAAAGTTCACACGCATTAGTGTTGATTCCGTACGTGTCAACTTCACATCATTTTTTGCTTAAGTTGCACACTTTTGCAGACGTCTTTGTATGGCATCATCCAGCCAGGGCTTGAAATCCTAGGGTATCGTCATCAATACCGGGCGACAATATTTAGCACACAAGGGCCTGAGCTGCGCTAGCTCGTTCAATGCCAGAAATTATCACGAAGAGCGGTGTCACCAAGCGCAGGGCACCGGCCCCAATGCTCGATGTCAAAGCAGCAGTTACTCAAAGAAATGTGGAGCCCTGCCATGTCCAGAGGCCAGTAGCCTTCGCACAACGTTACCCGCAGTCTCCTCACGCAGTAAGGTCAGCGCTGCACCAGGTTTCCACTCCGCCATCAGAAAGCTGACAGTGCAGCAGCAGGCAACAGAGTTACAGGCACCGTCGCGACAGCAGGGTACAATCACCTCTGCTGACTCACGGCTCACGCAGCAATGTGACGTTGCGACTCATGGGTTGCAGCTGCCAAAGACGGCCTCAGCAGCTTTCTTCACCTTCACTGCTCATCTCCTCACTTTCACTACTTTCAGCCTGCTCACAGCAGCCTTCAGACTTCATAGCACCGAGTTCTACGACCTGCTTTTCCGCCAGGCCGCATGACGATAGCGCTGCCTCGCCAGATGACAACTGCCATCAAAATGAGATTTTCATCAGCCATCGTGCTCACCACAATGCTTGCTAAACACCAGCACTTCGCAGCCTTGTGAAAGGGGTCGGCACAGATGCGCCGCCGACAACATCGTGCTGGCTAAACGTTTGGCTTCAGCACGCCACACGCCACGCCAACAGGTGGCGCATTACACCTGACGATGCTATTCGCAAACGGTTGTGTCGCAACATGCTAATATTTTAAAACATAATGCGTTGACGCTGATGTTTGCAGAAGAAAAAGAACAGACACGCGCAAGACAAAACAACAGTTACGATCCGCGAACTTCAAAGCTCTTCGAAAAAGTGACGGTGTCTTTCATAAACCAGTTTGCTTATGAATATTTAAAAACTTGTACAAAGGAATATACTCGATAGATAAGTTTAATGATGTATGAAATGTTCAGTCGTAGCCAGGGAAGAAACATAAAATCTTTCAAACGAACTTAGATGGAGATCGGCAAAACTATATGAAGAATAAAACTCAGTAATAAGCACAGTCAGAATATACCAATAACTATAAAACATGCTAATAATCATCAAAATAACACATCGTTCGTTACTGGTGCTGTTTTTAGCAAATAACGAAATCCACCACCACGAGTGCCGATAGATAATTCACAGAGCAAGCCAATGAAATCATTTAGGTGACTGCAAAGAATTCTCATATATTAATCAGGTTGTCAGGTGCGAGATTTATTTAAATGCTCTTTAAATGTGTAAAGAAGTAGAATATTTGAATTTGTTACTAGAGTAAAGCTAGCACCTCTTCTTGTAGTCCTTCTCTAGTGAATAATTTTTTGTGTTGCAATTGTTAATTATTACTTCATATGACAATTGTTTGTTTGGCAAATACTTAGAAATTCTTTCATTGGTTGGTGATAAATATTTTGAGTTATATAAAAATTCAAGCTCATCAACATGAATAATTTTTACTCATGGAGTACAATCATTAGAGCAAGATTTTTTTTTGTGTGTATTTTATCAATATTTTTGAAAGGTTTATTTTACTTGTGCACAGTTGATAATTAAATTTTTCATATTTTGATAGCCTTCTTTTTCATACCGTGCAACATAGCGCAACATCTATATACATTTACATATATATATATATATATATACATATATATATACATACATATAGTTATATATATACGTTATCCTGAATACTATTGTAAATGCAAGAGTCTTATTGAACAGCAGTTAATATTTTCGTCAGCTTAAGAATGTCAGACAGCGTTTTACCTGTTACTTCACTCGTTTATGCAAAGAAATATTAACACACAACATAACCACCAGAACTGTACGTGTTAATACTGGTCATCACACAACAATAATAATAATATAACAATACACACACGTACCTTCCACAATAGCGAATTACAGCCGGCCAACAACAAATCAATACTGCTTCGTATGCGGGATAACTCAAAAGTCAACCAGAATCTTTATACAGTAAACATAGTTTCTCAGACAGATAGTCGCATACCGAATAACAGATGAAAGAGCTGTAATAATGAAGCCTGCTCAGAGCACGGTAACGTCCTCTGAACTACGAGCTTTAGCAGTCCAGCATTGCGAATTGTTAGTTCGTTTATCATCGGGGAACCAGTAATACAGGACAGTTTTATATGGTTGCAACCAGATATTCTCTAACTCAACAATAGCAAATCTTATGTGTTGGAGAATGCAATAGATAAAACAGAAGAATTAAGAACAGATCACCATAGGAGATAAGACACAGTTTGCGACACAATACCGATTCTGGACATTTGTCATTTGGAACAATGCTCTGGAGCAAGATGAAGAGCGTTTTCAGAAAAATAAAATATCCACAGAAAATACTGTATTGAAAAACTTCATGAGAGAAAAATACAGTAAAAGAGACATCTTCTCCAAGGAATTGAATAACAGAAACACAAATAAAGAAAATGCAGAAATATTCAACTTTTAGAAAAGAATAATAAGAACTGTGATAACTCCACAGTGTAATGTCTGGTTTTCTCAAGGAAATATGCCTGTGTTACTGGGTGGAATTCAAACCAGCAAATCAAATAGCAGTGGTTCTCCCAAACCTTGTAAACATACACAAACACAATAAGCTCACCCCAACGAAGAATAGCATACTGTACTGTGGTAACATCATTCCCAATGAGTAGATCTGCATGATTTAGTATATTTAACAGGGAATTGCGCCGGTTCGTGACCAAAGAAACACATAAAAGAAATGATTAACACCATAGCAATCGCCCAACTCCTCAAATGTCTTCAAGTCAATGACACCTCATTCCTCACAGGCAGCCAGCAAGAAAGTCCCTTCAAGAAGATACCCAAAAAGTGAACACCAGCAAAGTGTGAAGAATCACCACATTTTCTTATTTGCAGAGTAAAAAGTGTAGTATTCTCCATGAGGCAATAAATAACATAAAGTGACTTACTCATATTAAACCTTTCATAAATGGAACATATGTACGTAATTGTAGATTCAGGTGGTACGTGTTGGCCAGATGTGCTGTCTTTAACCAGATACTATGTTGAACAGTTCACATCGTCAGCAGAACAGGAGTAGCGGTAAACACAAAGTTTAGAAATGTGAATTAGAAGTAGACATTCGTCACAGCTGCTAAGCTGAAAGTTTTCTATTTTTTCTCTCAATACAGCATGTTTGACGAGCAGATGTGGAACATCTCGGGATTGCACAGTAGCGAGATTGCTTCAGAGCGATAGTTTATGTTGAAGAACACAAATTCATCAGCTGAACAGTTTCAGGGGCGTTTAGCAAGATAAAAGAATATAAATAATCAACACAAACAGAAAAAGTTAGAAAACAGGAATCTTCATTACCGCAGCATAGCGTACATCGCCAGTTCAGCACTGAATGCCTCACGAATGAGACATAACGAAAACGCTGCCTATACCGCAATGATATAATACGACAGCTGGCATATCGTAGTAAGGCCGTACACGAAGGAAATTGCAATGAAGTATTGTTGACAAACAAAATAAATACAAATTCGGATATAAATATAAGAGTGCACCAGTAACATTACTTCAGTGAAAGATAGCAGATATGTTGTGCAGCACCGTGACAGTGTTATTCATAAATGCGTATCTCAGACTGTGCAAGTTTACCAGTAAGGAAGATATTAGATAAGAGGCTAAAAGATACCGTTGTTAGGTCAGAATTGTTGCATTTGTCGGTATCGGAAACCACTGTGTTAGAAAATACAGCAGAGCTAATAGTTATGAAGTGCATTTCTCCTGAGCAACAGCGGTTTTGCCAGATGACGGAGTTGAAAAATCATTCTTTTATATTCTACCAGCAAGATAAACAAAAGTTTAGCAGCGTCAGCGATACTTTGCAAGCAGCAGTTATGGGTAGTCATTCCTTCAGTTCTCCATGTTGTTCAAAGAAAGATGGAAATTGGAGCATGCGGTAGACAGGCAGTTAGTTCAACACCATCCTGATAGAATGTTAATGCCGGTAATTAAAGATATGTTAATACAGGTGCAAAAATACTATCCTGCATTTGCTGAGTGGACATTGAGCAGTACCTTCAGACGACACCATATTGTCAGCAACATGTCATGTTTATTTGGGATTTCGGCTCCTTAACTACTGTTAGATGACGTTACAATTCTTGGGGAGATACAGAAAATGAATAGAGATTGTGTCACTTTAGTAAAAGACAAATACCTCTAAAAACTTTTGAAATAGTCCTAGTATCAGCAGACTAAAAATCACCAAAGAAATGTCACTCCACGAAATTACTTAGGTCATGTATTGGTGAAATATGATACGCATGTAGCAGAAGATAAGCAACATTCAATATCATATTGAGACGTATTCCTGTGAATGGTAGTTATATTAAGGGGTTTTGGGACGATAGCCAAACATTAACAGAATAACAGAATGATGTCAGAATGGAATAGCATAAGAGACAAGCCTGTAAACGCAGAGAAAATGACGTAATCCTTGAGTTGGCTTTGCTCAGATTTTCTCCAAAGACTTTACTTACCTGTGATGTCGTTACAGACTAGGAGTTGTGTTACTGGTTAAAAGACAAACTGAATGAAGGGCAGTGAGCAGCCATGCCAGCAGAAACTCCAGCAGAGTTCAGGGGCATTACAGAAATAATGTTTAGCATTATACTGGGGACAAGATTTCAGACCATTACTTCTAAAAACACAAAGTGAATACGCCAATATTATGCTCATTTGCATTTGTTTAATTAATATCAGATGGTTCAGCGTGTTGTAATTTCACTCAGAATCGAGATCCCAGGAAATATCACTAGCAGAGCTGACATCTGAAAGAATAAACAGAAATGCACAATACTATCACTCAGGCTTGACTTGACCAGAGTATGAAATATAACAAGTGAATAATGCAGAATCAGATAGATAAAGACAGTTAATGACAGATTTAGTCTTAAAACCTCGATTTCATAATAATGGCTTCGTAGCAAAGGTCAACAGATGTTTAGTTCAACACACCACAGGGTGTTGGGCAGAATATCATGAATAATAGCAGAACAGTGTCCGGCAAATTGGCTTGCTCCATGCGAGGGAACGCCAAATGTGTAGTTTGCAATCAACATAGCGGTGAACGCAAATTACTGAAACATCCATCGCAATCATTTCAGCTATTAGCATGATCTTCTTTAACCATTTTCTCATCAGTATGCATAGCGTCTTCTGCACCATACCCAGACATGTAGAAATTGTACCAGCAATATAATGCATTAAGAGCTTTAAATCTGAATTAACACGAGACCGCAGTGTTCATCTTTTCTGAACGCGGCCGAATTTATCAGCGAAGCTGAGAATATGTGAATTTTACGAGAATAAATGTCATCGCATATAATTGTACTAAATACAGTGAAAGAACAAATCGTAAATAAAAGGATATCTCCGAAAATCGTTAAATTTACCACAAAAACCAGGGGACGTGCAGTTTACTATAAACAATACCAAATGATATCACAGAGGTATAACACTACTTATTGTGGTTATCGTGCAAGATTACTCAACATACTACACGTCACCCAGACATACTCGTAATTATGATGACCATTGTATGGAAACTGTAGGTATGAAACGATCAAATAAATGAGACTGAAATTCTGGTCCATTAAACATGCCAAGTGTTGGCATTAGTAAAATACATAAAACAGCACACATAGCAGAGCACCAAACAGAAGAACCTAATGTGTTTTCCTAAATTTCATGGGACCTTATAGTGCTGTGTTCGCTTAGACTATACGAGAATGACGAAGGAACGATATTCATTGGCTTATGTCGTGCATAAGTCTATTTTGAACTCTGTGCGACACACATTGTTCCTTTCACTGCGTCTTTATTTTAACTGTCCACGCTTCTCAGTCGCTCACTAGTTTATTATTGCAAAGATTTATATATATAATTATATCTTCGGCAAAAAGTGTACGGTTATTTTGCCAGCTTTAATGATGAAAGTTACCGGGGTACACAATTATTACAGTTATACTACTCGACGTAATCCTGCTTCTTCGAAAGCCTGCTTAATTGTTGCAGCTCACGTCAGAGTATAGTTAAAAGAAAGCCGTGCCAGAGATTCGCGGAACAGATCATTAGAATCACGGAATGCATCTTTCACAGTGACTACATTTGCCGGGCCTTCTGGCTTTCGTCCTTCTTCTGAACCCCGCTTTTCCTTCCATCTTCACTTCCCGAAAGGCCTTCACAGATAATACTGGCAGCCTCTTCGAACACCATTGGGAGGACAGCTGTGGGGTGCTGTCAAAATCTCTCAGCTAAGCCAATACACCAGAGAGTTGTTACTGGCCCCTCCACACTGGAGAAATGGTGAATCAAGCCATGGAATTTCACATAAACACCTCTAAGGTGGGTTTAGTTAACGCGACTCAGGTAGCTGTCAGCCAGTCGCAGGCGCAGCTCGCACATTTATGATCGTCGACCCTGGGCGTCACTGGACTGTTTGAGTTTGGAATAAATAGGTTTCTCGATTTTTTGTTTGACATATCTAAGCCTGGTATCAGCATGGTCAACTCTGGGCTTAATTGTTACTTCTCTTCCTCTCTTTCCTCTTCCCTTCTCTCTTCTCTCTCTTTATTCTTTCTCTGTCTCTTTAAAATTCTATTCCTTTTGCTTCCTTATTTAATCTTCACACCACTACATATATATATATATATATATATATATATATATATATATATATATATATATATATATATATATATATATGTATATATATACATATTACATATATACATATACATATATATATATATATATATTTATATATATATATATATATATATATATATATATATATATATATATATATATATATATATATATATACATATTTATATATATATATATAGATATATATATATATATATATATATATATATATATATATATATATATATATATATATATCTATATATATATATATATATATATATATATATATATATATATATATATATATATATATATATATATATATATATATATATATATATATATATATATTCATATATATATATATATATATATATATATATATATATATATATATATATTATATTATATTATAGTATATATTATTATATATATACATATATATATATATATATATGTATATATATATATATATATATGTATATATATATATATATATACATATATATATATATATATATATATATATATATATATATATATATATATATATATATATATATATATGTATATATATATATATATATATATATATATATATATATATATAGTTATATATATATGTTATATATATATATATATATATATATATATATATATATATATATATATATATATATATATATATATATATATATATGGTTATATATACATACATATATATATTCATATGTATATATATATATATATCTATATGTATAGATATAGCATCTTATATATATATATATATATATATATATACATATATATATATATATATATATATAGATAGATATATATATATAGTTATATATAAACATATTATTATATATATGGATACTATTATTTGATTTGAATTGTCATGTATATTCAGTTAGTAAGTGTGATGAAAGATCATTTGACAGTAAATCATTGTGAGTTAGCAATAGTTCGACATCTGCAAAGCAGCTTGCTGACAACACATATTTCGACAGTAAACATCGAAGCTGGCAGCGCAGCATACGCTGCCAGACAATATAGACAGTACTTTCACTCTGCCAAAGTAGTCGATCGACATTAACTGAACGAATGGTTTTCAGGTGTTTCAATCTCTAAACCGCAGGTAAAGTTCAGACTGTGTAGATCCTTTAGTACTTTACCATATTCAAGACAATTTATGAATTTGTGTGAGAGTTGACATAATACGCCATGTCATTTAACAGCCCTGCTTATGCTTTTGCTCACCTTGATAATCATTTATTTTTGTGACTCTCTCTTCATTGCCCACACTTCGTGGGAGATGCCAGGAGACACATTTGTTTGATTCAACAGATGCCCGTGTGAATCGTTGTAGTTGCACGTACCCAATATTATTTTCATGTTATTTTGTTCAGACGCCTGCATGAGTGGAGCTTTGGTGTAAAGGTCAGTCATGTTGACTCTTTAGTCGCAGTAAGATTAAAATTACTATCTTGACTTCGATACCACATTACGCATTTGTCTTTTTCGTTAATTATCACTTGTTGGGCTTGCTTGATGTACGCAACGATTTATTAGAGCATCGTGCTCCAGCAGAGCATCCATTTAGTGTTACAGTAGTAGCGATAAATTCGTATCGAGTGAGAGCAGGATTACCGACAGGTCGAACAACAGCAGAAAGGCCGTCTCCGTCGAAAGCCAGTCAAGAAACACGCAATTTACTTAGCAATGTTAATCAGAAAACAGGTTTGGCGACATTGGTTTTACCGTAGGTGCGTTGTTTTATTGCGGTTAATATTGTTAAAGAGATGAAATAGGCGCTAATGACACCGCGCCGGGCGGCCAACTGCAAATCAGCATCAGTGTTGAGATCTACGGAGAATCGTCGCAGATTATTTCAGCCGATACGGTGAATTTTTCTATTTACATTCGCGGTGAACAGAAATAAATCTGGGTGATATGTAAGAGTAGTTTGAGGTTGCTATACCCAGATAAGTGCGAATAGCATCGCAGTATCAGCGTGAAACAGTACCATGGCATTCATCTTCGCCAGACTTTCTCGCAGTGCCCGCTTTTCGTTGCGCAGACACTAAACAGCAAGCCTTCGTTTTCTTTGGGACATCTTACAATTTATTTTCATACACCGACAGGATCGTCTTCACAGTCGCTTCTCGACAGATCGCAGCACGTCACGTCATCAGGTGTCATAGATTGACGAGCCAACGCAAGTTTAAAGGGTTGTTGACGGAAGTTAACTGTGAATGGGAAACGATCTTTCGAATCGTTAGTGCAATTGTCTGAATCGGGCTAAAAACACTAAGCAACAGCAGCGCTTAGACTTAGAGTCAAAAGCGATATTGAGCACGAGCGCAGTTTTCGGGCCTGCAGTGCGTAGCGCCTGGAAAAGACCGAATTTCACGCGAGTCGATGGTGATCGATCAAGAATGCGCCGTTTGATGCCATCAGAGCAAAGGTAATGACCATTAACATGCAGCCAGCAAGCCGCTTACGGGTAGCAGGTGAGATGTTATGTTCATAGTTCACGGCAATGGAAACAATATCTCCTTACATAATTTTGCTCGCACATTTTCGTCTTTAACATCGGTTCCAGATGACATAATACACCGATCGTAAATGAATAGATTTAACTTTTTACACAAATAAAATCTATTACCCGATGCTGACAGCCAGTAGGAGGTGCTGGGGCTGTTAGTATGTTTTGAAAACCACAGGACAGTATCATTACTCCAGAAATGATGCAGTGAAAGTAGTGGAGCCGAAGAAAATCTCCGTATAGCATCAGTTCCATCTGTTGTTTACCGTGAGCAAGGTGGGACATGTCAGCCTGCAGAGTGAAATATTGTTGCTTCTGTGCAAATTGCACATGGGTGAGTCGTTCGCCAATGCAGATTCAGTGGCGGTTTGCTTCAGCACAGAAGAACAGCAGATGCAGCCAGGCAGCCATAAATGAACATCGTAATTTTTCACAAAGATAAAGTCACGACACAGATAATGAGCAATCAGGGCCCAGAACACTTCCGTGTCAGGTCGCGGCTTTGCGGTTTGTTTTCATCTTCATATCTGGCAGGCTCAGCCGATTTTCATCAGCTTCAGAGTACCAGTCTCAGGCACAGGCGAAGATAGGTTCGGCCACTTCACGCTAGGTCGGGTAGTAATAGTAGAACCATTTTTGTCATAGAGCATTAGTTTTAGGCATAGGGACACTCCTTTCTAAGGTGACAGGTCACGCTTACTTGCTCACAGCAGAAACACGGAAAGCCAGCTCGCACATGTGTAACACACCACAGAGAATGAGCACATTCCGGCAAAATTCCTTTGAAAGACTTTTGCGGAATGTCTTCATTCTCTAATGAATGTGTTACACATGTTGCAGTTCAAGGCCTTAAGCCTCACAACTTTTTCCATGTTTCTATGTGGAACGAAACATCCTGGCTCACCTATTGTAATCCCCTTAATTCCAGTAAGAATGTTGATGTTATGTCGCATACAAGAAGGGTGTCCTAGCAAAACCATTTCACCTAAGGCTAATCTTTCTATGACCAAAAATGGTTCTACTATTGTCTTTTCACCGATACAGTTTAAGAGATGACTAACTCAAGATATTCAATCTTTCTCGCCTGTACATCACACACTGTCTCGTTAGTAGGGACTAATTTACACTCTGGAAACTTTGAGTGAAAAAAATCAGCATCTATCAGGTTAACTGAGCTGCCAGAATCAATGAAGATAGAAATTTCAATGCCATTAGAAAAACCACTATAATCGCCTAGGTTCTGGTGATTCTAAGACCTGATTTGTCATTATCCTGTACGTCCGTCTTCGAACTTATCTTGTGAAAATTTTGATGTTCATTTGTGTACCTAGAACTCTGCATCATGTGGAATTCTTCTGTCATATCTAGTAAACCACCCTGTGTTTTCCCCTGAATACCCTATTCTTGTGGCTGGGCAAAACTCACCCATGGTCTGAAGATTTGCAAGCTGGAACAATATTTCACTCTGCAATTTGACTCTACTATGTCCCAATCTTTTATCACAGTTAAAACAACGAATCGTTGTGACTGATCTCGGAATTTTCTTCAACTCCACTCTCAAGCGTACATGCTTTCACTCCCGCATCATTTCCTAGATGTGAAGTACTAGTATCCTGTGGTTTTGAAACCGCTGCTGAAATTTTAGCACCTCCCTTCACAAAACTACTGTCCAGCATCGGACATTTTGATAGATTTTTATTAATCTGTGCAAACAAAAAGGATTCATCTGTATTCTGATCAATTCTTTTATCAAAACTATTTATAATCACATCTGGAACCGATGTTAAAAGGCAGGCAAAGTGTAGCAATTTTTCAAAATTATCTAAGGAGATATTATTTCCATTTACCCATGGAGAGTTTCCTCATGACTTCTTTTATCTCACCTACTGCATCAAATAAGCGAGCACTGTACGTGTGATTAATGAATCATTACCTTTTCTAGCTCGATAAGCAGAATTCCGAACAGCGCATTTTGGTCAATCCCATGCTACGCATACGGTGCAATGCAAAAATTCCCAAGTTCTTTCCAAGATTTTTACACTTTCTGAACCCGAAACGCGTGCTCGTTCTCCAACATCCCCTTTGTTCAAGTCTAAGAAAGCTTTTGCTTCTGTTAAAGCTTCGCGCCATCTGTAATTTTCTTTTAGAATTCAGATAATTACTTACTGATTCAATGAATGTTTCACATTCTGAGTTAATCTCCGTCAACTAGCCCTTTTTAAAATTTGTAATGCCTGCATTGAAGTTCGTCAATCTATGACACACAATTGATTGTGACGTACTTGGCGCCTGAGTCAGGCATTTTGCAATTAGATCACATGTCCCGAGTGTAGTAACATGAAATAAAATTAGATAAGATGGACGAAAGAAACAATCCCAAAAAAAAAGAAAACGGAAGACTTGCCTTATGACTCGTGTCTGCTAACAGAAAACGGAGCCTTGCGAGAATGGGAAGTCACCAACTTGAAAGAGATGGATATTGCATGGTCACCATTTCACTTAATTAACTCACAATCGCCACTATTCACACTTATCTGGGTGTTCTCTTAACCTCAAACTACTCTACATATCACCCAGATTTATTTTCACACCACCACTCCCGAATACTTAAATAGAAAAAAATTCATCGTGACGACGTGCAAATTTCTATTAAAAGCTCTCTTCCCATCGCCGAGACTTCAACACTGATCTTGGTTTTTTGCAGTTATCAGCGAGTGCCCGAGGCCGTAGTGTTATCAATTAGCCTATTTCTCCTATCCCTCTTTCGCTATCTTAACCACCAATAAAACTAACGCACACCACTACTACCAATTAAAACCAACATCGCTGCCACCAATTAAACCTGTTACACCTACAGATTCAACATTCCTTTCGAAATGTTACGTAACGGTTTTGCGTGCCTAACTCTGTAAAGACGGGCAACTAGCAACCCTTTCCCTCTCTCTCTCTCTGTATTCAGCCCTCAACTGCGCACTTCTCTCACTCAACCCACAGATTCTCTCTCTCTCCAACACTATCTTCAAAATGGATAATTTATGGAAACACAATCTTTCCCACATAAATAGATTTATTATCAAACAAAACCCAACAACAAGTAATGAATTAACAAAGAAAAGATTAAATGCATAATAAATGAATTATCAAGTCAAAATAGTCTCACTCAAGATTTAATCTATTTGACTAAAAAGTCTTACTATGACTGAAAAGCCTTTACACTCAAACTCCCACACACTCCATCTTAGACATTATAATGTCTAGTCTTAAAGTCAACCACATGAGAAATAACCACATTGCAAAGATTGCAGTGTCCTTCTCTATAACTACAGCAATTCCACAGACATCTGTTGAAAATCAAACAAATAGTAATCTCCCACAAATACACAAGTGTAAGACATAATAATGAAAGTCTAAAATGCATGGTTAATAAAGGTGAAACAAAAACACAATAAAATAGAATATTAAAATGACATAAATGATTATGTCCAACTCTCCACACAAATTCATAAGTGTCTTGAATATGGTAAAATTCATAAGTTCACAGTCTACACAGAAAAAAAGAGAAGTCTGAACTTTACCTTAACTGCCGGTTTCTAAGAGATTGGAAACACACAGCCACGCTCTGACGGAGACGCTCTCGGCTCAGTTAATAATCGATCAGACTTACTTTTGGGGCAGAATTAGACACACAATCTATATTGTCTAACGCACTTAACTTTTACATACCGCAGATACCAGCTCGGTCGGCTGCCTCACAAATCAGAGCCAATATTGTGTGTTTATCAAGCCAAAACAGCTGGAGTAATCGAACTATTTGCTGGCTGCAATGGTTTTGCAACTGAGCGCTCGCCCTAGTTCCATCTTGAAGTGATCTTTCTTTCATCACACTTATAACTGAATATACATGGTAATTCTAAAATCAAATGTATTATCCCATATATATATGTATGTATATATATATATATATATCTATCTATATATATATATATATATATATATATATATATATATATATATATATATATAGAGATATATATATATATATACATATAGACATATATATATATATTAGTTATTACAGAGATACATATATATATATATATATATATATATAGCAGTGAGTTAGCATAGTATATATATATATATATATATATATATATATATATATATATATATATATATATATATATATATATATATATATATATATATATATATATATATATATATATATATATATATATACATATATATATATATATATATATATATATATATATATATATATATATATATATATATATATATATATGTTATATATATATATATATATATATATATATATATATATATATACATATATATATATATATATATATATATATATATATAGTTATATATATATATATATATATATATATATATATATATAGTATATATATATATATATATATATATATAGATATATATATATATATATACATATATATATATACATATATATATATTATACATATATATATATATATATATATATATACATATATATATATATATATATAGATCATATATATATATATATATATATATATATATATATATATATATATATATATATATATATATATATATATATATATAAATATATATATATATATATATATATATATATATATATATATATATATATATATATATATATATATATATATATAAATATATATACTGTATATATATATGTATAATGTATATATGTAAATATGTATATATATACATATATATATATATATATATAGTTATATATATATATATATAGTATATATATATATATATATATATATATATATATATGTAGTGGTGTAAAGAAAGATTAAATAAGGAAAGCAAAGAATAGAATTTTAAAGAGACAGAGAAAAAGAATAAAGAGAGAGAGAGAGAGAGAGGGAGAGAGAGAGAGAGAGAGAGAGGGAACAACAATTAAGCTTTGGTTGTTATGCGTTACCGAGGCTAGATATGTCAAACAAGCTAAAAATCAGGAAACCCTCTTGTACAAACTCAAAACAGTTAGTGAGTGTATCGCGCCCAGGGTCATAAAACCGATCATAAAATCCTGAAACTGCGCCCTCGCGACTCAGCTGACCAAGCATTACCTATAACCTCGTCAGGAGTCGACGTTCCAGCCATATCTATAAACCCACCTTAAATAGGAGGTGTTTACATGAAATTCCATGAAAAAGGGCTGGACAAAGAGAAGCAGTTCACCATTTCTCCAATTGTACATTCTAGGGAGGGGCCAGTAACAACTCCTCCTGAGGTCATTTCCAATCAAACCTTCTAAGGAGAGATTTTGACAACACCCACAACTGTCCTTCCCAACAAGTTGTTCGAGGAGGCCTTACAGGTACATCTTCCAATGAGGTAACTTCCAAGGGAGGAGAGATGGAAGATAGAAGGAAAAGCAGGGGTTCCAGAGAAGGACGAAGCCAGAGAGAACCAGTAGAGTCGCTAGTCACCAATACAAGAAGATGCAGTATTTCCCCCTAGCTTCCGTGGTCCCAATCAGACTCTGACCGCGGGCTACTTAACCAGATTCTGTCCGCGGCTGCTTAACCATACTCTGGCTGTGGGCTACTTAACCAGACAGAAACTGAACTTCGAAGAGCAAGAGTTGTTGTCAAGTGAGTATAACTGTAACCGTAATTGTACTTGTGTATGTAATTAACTTTCATCATTAAAGTAATAAGCTACCCATTTCGTCTCCATTACGCCTTTCTGAGAGATATAATTATATATCATATAAATCCTTTCTAAATAATAAACTAGTGAGCTGTTGACTACGGGAAGAGAAGCTGTGGACGAATTCGTCGCCGATTTGGAAGAAAGACGCAGGTAAGAAGGGAACAATAATATGTCACACAAGTTATGAAAATAGACTTATGCACGACATAAAATTCCAATGAACTATCGTTCCCTTTAGATCATTCTCATTAATAATTCTAAGCTTATTTAATTTTAACACTTCTAATACTCTATAAGGTCCATGAAATTTAGGAGAAACCTTTACATTAGGACCTTCTGGAATATGATTTTGAACATATACCTGAGTACCTACTATAATGTTGTCTGGTTTTATCGTATTTTATCATAATACTTGGCATGAATTTTGTGGAAAATCGTTAAGTTCATCCTCGTTTATTTGATCGTTCTTACAAGTACTTCTAGTTTTCCATACAATATAGTCACCAAGTAATTACAAGTATGTCTGGTGTAAAAGCCAGCATCATCTATTAAGGTATTAGGTAATCTTTTCCGATAACCATACAATAAGTAGTGTGGTGATTCTCCTATTGTCTCATTTACAGTATTGTTTATAGTAAACTGCACGTCTTCCAAAGCTAATTCCTAGTTTTCTGTATTAGGTTTAACTAAAGTTTTCAGGATATCCTTTATTTTACGATTTGTTCTTTCTACTGCTCCATTTGAACTTGGTTTATATGCTGTTATTTGACATTTATTTATCTCGTAAAATTCACATAATTTTCAAAGCTCACTAGTAAATTCAGCCGCGTTATCAGAAAGATAAACTGCGGACATGAATGTCTCGTGATAATCGCAGATTTAAGAGCTTACTAATGTAATTGCATCTCTATTTCTTACTGGTACAATTTCTACATATCTGGTTAGATAGTCTAGAAAGACTAGTATCTGTTTATACTGGTAGGAAATGGACCCAAAAAGTCCATGCTAATTATCTGAAATGGATTTAATTCTGATGGATATTTTTCAAGTGGAGCCTTTACGTTACCCTTATGTTGATTGCAAACTACACAATTCTGTACAACGTTTTTGGCATCCTCACTACAATGTGGGCAAAAATAATTTCTGGTTATGATTCTGCTGTCTTTTTAATTCATGATATTCTGCTAACTTATATGAGTGTGTTAGTTCTAAAACTTATCTGTTGGCCTTTTATACAACAAACCATTATTAATAGGAAATCAGGTTTTAAAGATTCATCTGTCATTAACTGTCCTGTTATTCGTCTGATTTCTCGCAATGCTCGTTGTATTTTCACTCTTTCTAAGTCCAAGTCCACCACTTGACAAAGCAAACACAAGGCAGGTTAGTGGTAATGCATTTGTTTATTCTTGGGACTGGATAATGATCACAGTATTAATTTCCTGATATATCTGGAATTTGGAGCAACTCTAACACTTAATGAATCCATCTTATTGAACTTGCATACAGTTTGTAAAAGTTCTCTTTAAAACAAATCACAAAATGTTTATGCAACTATTACATATTCACTTCTATAACCTAGAAGTGTGTGTCTAAATTTCTTTAATCCCCAGTATTTACTAAACATTCCCTTTCTGTAGTACTATAATTTCTTTCTGCTGGGTTTAAGACTCTACTGGCATAATATACGCCTTCATTCTATTTATCTTTTGTAGTAACACAGCTCCTAGTCCTGTACTTGAGGCATCACAGGGTAAGTAAAAGCCTGGAGAAATCTGCAGAGTAATACAGGATTACTTTGTCATTTTACTTTCAGCGTTTGGAAGGCTGTCTCTGCTCTTTATTCCATTCATATTTTGGATGATCTTTTCTTTGTTAATTTGTTAATGGTTTGGCTATCGTCCCAAAACCCATAATAAAAGGTCTATATCCCATCTCCATAAATCGCCCTTCAATGCTTTCAAATGTGGAGCTGGATATTCAACTATTGCCTTTATTCGCTTGCTTGCATGCGTAGTCCATCTTCACCAATTACATGACTCTAAGTATTCCAAAGATTTCATTAAGAATTGACATTTCTTTAATTTGATTTTTGTCCCATGGTCTTAATTCTTCTGCACTATTTCTAAAGTTTTGAGGTGGCTTTCTCAATCTTTACTTTCAAAATGATAACGTCATCTAGCTAAACTGCAACGATTTTCTTATATCTCCTAAAATCGTAGCACAATCTAACAAATAGTTAAAGGAGCCGAAGTGAATCCAAATGGCATGACTTCAAATCTGTAAGTGCTTTATGTGCCAATAATGCATGGTTTCGACTTCGTCAGAGGTACTCGCCAATATCCACCAGCAAATCTAAGGATGAAAATATTTTTGCAACCTCCTAATTGGAGCTAACACATCTTGAATTACTGGCATTAGCATTCCCATCTGGGATGGTGTTGGAATTTAACTTTCTATAATCTACCACATGCTCCAATTTCCATCTTCTTTGGAACAAGTAGCAATGAGAATTATGGAGATTTGGAAGAAATGACTACCCCATCTTTCTTCATTTCGCTACAAAATTATCAACATTTATGTCTCGCTTTTTAAGATCGTTGGTAATTTAGGGAATAAAGAGCCATGGCTCCATCATCTAACAAAATTCCATGTGTTGTGGAGACATTTGTTCTGCCTAATTTATCTCCTCAAGAAGCATTATGATCTCTGGTATTTTTCTAATACAGGTGGGACCAATGAATCTCATCCATTCTGACGTAAATCTGGCAATTCTTCATTCAATAACAGAACGTCTTTAACCTCTATCTCTTCTTCCTTTAAATGTATTTTTGTTAAACACTTTGGATGCAAAGTTACCGGTCTATGAAGAATGAACTGTACTTTATTATCTCAGCAGTGCTACGCAAACACATTCTTCATCTTCCATATCTGCAAAGTAACAATGTTCTGTATATTCACTAATTCTCTTCAGTTACTGCTATTACATTATTTATATCAGATTGGTTTTATTTATTTAACAACAATACTTCATTTACTAATTTCTTCATTATTACAACCTTGTCACTACATTATTATAGCTATCAGCATTTATATCTCGTATATTTATCAGTATAGGATTTGTTTTCTTTCGTTATATATTCAATCTCGGTGATCACCATTATTTATATCTGGGGCATTTCTTCTTTATATATATAGTTTTGATGTGCACTTCTTCTTGATTCTCTACCTGCAATCAGAATTTTGTTTTCTAACTTCTTTTTCTATTTTATCTTGATTGTCTTCTTTATGGTAATTTCTTTTGTAAGTCTTTCTGCTTGCCGAAGCCGTTTCAGACAAATTGATCAGATTTTTGTAGAATTTTTCCTTCCTTCAAGCATAAACATACGCTCCTTGATTATCCTAGCCAGGCTAACTTTCCTCTGTGCAGTCCAGATGATTCCACATCTCTTCATTAGGGGCCAAATGAGAACAATACTGTGGAAAAAATCTCTTCTAGAACTAGAAACTTTCAACAGATTTATGTGACGAAATGCTCCACGCAAGTTCACATTTCCTAAACTTTTAATCTGTTTACCCGCTACTCCTTTATTGTTCTGCTTTGACTCTGAATTAGCGTTTCTTCAACGCCTAAGTATCTGGGTTGTTGTTTATCTTATTATGTTTACAGTACTACCCTGAATCTATGCTGAGTATTGTACATATGTTTCCATTTATGGGACTTTAATGATAGGTGCAATCCTTCTGGTTATTTCTTCTTCTTCATGGAGAATACTAATAGTTTTACTCTGCAAATAGGAAAATGTGGATGAACCTTCACTCTTTACAATTTTCACTTTTAGATTATCTTCTTGAAGGACTTCTTTGCTGTCTATGTAGGGATAAATTGTCATTGACTTAAGACTTATTTGAGGTTGGAAGATTGCTGCTTAATTCAATCATTTCTTTATGTGTTTCTTTGTTCCCGAACCAGCAATTCCTGGTTAAATGTCCTACCTTCTTGCAAATCATGCAGATCCTAGGTCTTCTGCACTCATTTGTGGAATGATTGGTATACCCGCAGTTTTCACAGGCTGTCTTTGGTCTCGCTGCTTGAACGGAATAGTTCACTTAGGTTGAATTATTTGTGTTTGAGTATTGGCCATGTTTATGTTGTCTGAGGACCACTCCTTGTTTGATTCCTGTCTTCCTTTCTGGTTTGGATTCCATTTTTCTTTTAGTATTTTGGGCATATTTCCTTGAGAAAGGTATGTCATTCCTACTTGTCTGGAATTATCACAAAGTTCTTATTATTCTTCTGTTAGATTATTTCTGCATTTCCTTTCATTTTGTGTTTCTGTTATTCCTACAGATTCCTTGGAGAGATATATCTCTTTCTTTTGTATTTTTTCTCTCATGGTTTTCAATGTTTGAAGGGTATTTTTCTGTGGATCAATTTTTATTTTCCTGAAAGCCTTCCTTTCATCTTCTCCAAGGGCATTATATATTGTTCCAAATGACAAGTAATTCAAAACATGTCTTAGATCAACTACATTATTGTTATTGTCATCAAACTAAGTCTTATTCCTAAGTGGTGATGCCTGATTTCTTTAATTTTTCTGTTATTTTATCTATTGCATTCTCAACACTTACATAAAGATTTGCTATTGTTTCATATTGCAGGTTAAGGAATCTGGTTTTATTATATAAACTGTCAGTTCATTTACTGGTTCCCCAGAGTGATAAACAAATTCCCTTGAATTCAAGATATTATTATTTACTAAAACTCATGGAATTCAGAGTTTTGTGGGTGTTGCCGTGCTCTGAACTTACGAGAACCAAGGCTTCATTTATTTTAGCTCTTTCATCTGTTATTCCCCCTGAAGATATGTGACTATCTGCATCTGAGAGCCAATGATTTACTGTATAAGATTCTAGTTGGCTTTTGTCAGGATTTGAATCATCCACTTGCCCACAGAAGAGTGTGGTTGTTGTTATTACAGCTGCTTGAATTCGTATTGCAATGTTGGAAGGTGCGAGTATTATTAGTATTGTTACTATTATTATTATTGTTAGTATTATTAGAATTGTTAACACTATTTTGGTTCTGGTTAGTTGTGTTATTATTGTTAGTATTTCTTTGCATAAACTTGAGTGGGAAACTAGCCTTGGAATTCAGCTATGTCTGAGTGTCGACGGTCTTAAATTGTACGGCGAATGGCTAACTGTGTTCAGTAATTTGTCAAAGACTCTTGTATTTTACAATAAAATTATTCAAGTTGAGTTAATAATCATTATTATATATATATATATATATATATATATATATATATATATATATATATATATATATATATATATATATAAATATATATAAATGTTACACTATGTGCACAGTACCAAGAAAAAAAGAAACTATCAAAATATAATAGTAAAAAAAATTTAATTATTAAACTGAGTTCAAGTGCACAAGTAAAATAAACCTTTCAAAAGTAATTATTCAAATACACACAAAAAAAAATCTTATGTGAAATTGGACATCATATCATCAAGAAAAAATTATTCATGGCAGTGAGCACACAATTTTGCATATATATGCTCAAAATATTTATCACCAACCAAGTGAGAAAAATAAGAATTTCCTTTCTAAATTATTTGCCAAACAAATAATTATCATATAGAGAGTAATAATTGTAATTACGCTTACAAAAAAAAAATTAATTCACTAGAGAGAGAGTTTCATTAAATTTCACTTTGATAAAGAGAGGTTAAATAACCTTTACTCTAGTATAAATTCAAATATTCTGCACTTCTTTACACATTTAAAGAGAAAGAACAATAAATCTCACTTTCTCGATAACTTACAGGTTGTTGTTATTATGGAATTCTTTTGTAGTCACCTTCGTAGTTTGTTGAAACACACTCTGCGTTGTATCTGTAACACTCGTGGTGGTAGTTTGTTAAACACACTCGCTGCCTGTTATTGCTCGACCGATGTGTTGGCTCATTGTTTTGTGGTTAATGCGCCATGTGTTTCATTTCTTCTGTGCACTATTACAATTTATGTTCACTTCTACGATGCTTTATTGCAGGATTTTATTTCTTCATTTGATAAGTTTTGCTTGCCGTCATAAAATCTAAGTTCGTTTTGTAGATTTCGTTTCCAACACTTAACCCTGAAACACCGACTGACATTTCAAAGCATCGACTAAAACTGTCTGTCGGGTGCCAAGTGGACGCATTTGCAGCGTCGACTACAAAAAGTTTTTTTAAATATTCGCAAAAATAGTTATAGGCCTATTTAGAAAGATTTTAAATCGCGCACCTCGAGGGAAGCTGGGAGTTCACGGATCATGCTGTTGTTTTGTTTACAGGCGTTACTCAGCTGCAAGATGTGCACAACTTTTCTTCTCGCACTACAGAGCATCAGCGACGATCGCCGGAGAGCGATTTCTTGACGATTCGTGTTTTGCCGAACTTCTTTGCGAGTAAAATAGTGATTTATGACACAACAGGACGTTTGCAGAGATGTCCCAACGTCGTCAGGACCGTGAAAGTCGCGTATTGCCTGTTGGTAGTAGAGAGCTGCAGGAGGCGAAGTTTTAGATTTGATGCTGGAGAGGGACCAGCACCCAAGGTGACTCTATTTTCAACACCGTATAGCGCCACATGTGGCCGAAAGGGACCAAGGACCACATCCTGTGCCATTTACGACCCCTAGGAAGCATCGGGGTATCCTGAGGGGTATTTGTAAGCATTTGGGAGGCCTCCAACAAAAGGACATTGATGAGTACTTGTTG
>NC_089766.1:38759587-38809587 GCF_040412425.1 Macrobrachium rosenbergii
AAATCCCTGAGATGAACTCTACTTTCCATTCAACATTCGACTGAATGAATTTGTCCAAAAAAATGAATCCTGTCTAAAAAGAGAGCCTAGTAAGAAAACCTGTATATGCAAACCATTTCTTCCATATAATTTTTGGAAGATTAATGCTCTAACTCGTAACACCAAATCGGAAAATTTCTGAAAACCTAAAATAGAATGTAATTTAAAAATTTTCAGAATTCAGCCCCAAAGTTTTCAACTGAATATGGTTAATGGCAAATACACTGAATAAACACTAGTAATATACAAATGCAAACGAAGCTCTGAAGTATATACAATATGTGAACATTAGTTCACCAGAATTCCGAAAATTCATTTCTCTCTTGGGCAGAACTCATATTCTTCTGTAAAACCTTCCACAAAGTTTCGTCCTTTGACAGAGGCGAGCACGAAGTATATGACATTATAAACTTCGGTTGTTACAAGAAGCAATGAAAATAAATAACGAAAAGAAGATGGAACAAAGAAAATCTTTATGGAATATTCTTATCGAATGAAGGTATATCACAATGACCACCACTATGGAGAATATGAGACCAATGTTTGTTCTATCAATACAAAATTTAAATTATTCTGATCTGGTATTTCCAAGAGATGAAGAAAAAACCAGGACGATTTTATTTAATATAGACTCGGCTCTTATCTCTGCTACGCATATATCGAAAGTTCTGTAGCTTCTGATCATAATTTTGTGAGAATTCTTCGCCATTAAAATATGAATATCATTATGTTAATTATTAATATAACCATCTAACTAAAATACTTATACGAAATAAAAAATATCGCTATAGTTCCTGTGTTTCACCTCCGGAATAAAATGCTCATGAGATCTGCATCAACAATATCACCAATAATAATAATAATAATAATAATAATAATAATAATAATAATAATAATAATAATAATAATAATAATATGAAGGGAGTAGACCCTCTTTTAAGGATGTTGTGTTAAAAAGAGTGGCAGCATCAGTGGAACTGATTTTCTACAGTCTTTTCAATTCTTCTTATTATTCTCTTTTCTTCAGAGCTGATATCTGCTAAGAGCTGGCCGACGTATACATAAATTGGATAAGGGGACTAAAACGTGACTATAATTTTCCAGAACTATTTCCTTTCCTTATCTTTCCTTATTTCCTTATCCAGATTATGTATATCGGCCAGCGCTTAGCAAATGTCAGCCCTGAGAAAAGAGAATAGTGAGAAGAATTGAAAAGGCTTTGTAGAAAATCAATTCTGCCGATGCTGCTATTTTTTTAATAATAATAATAATAATAATAATAATAATAATAATAATAATATAATAATAATATAATAATAATAATAATAATAATAACAATAATAATAATAATGTACTGCTGTACAGGAAGGAAGATTATTAGTGTACTGAATCTTAACAAAACACGTTAGTGGGATTTAATAGGCAGATCTTCAGGAGCCAAGTTGCAGCGGATCCAGACCTCGAGATGACAACCCACCAAGATTGAAGTAAAAAAATGAGTAATGTGGAAGCATCTTTCCTTAAAGCAAATTTCATTATGAGATACTGCAGTAGGTGCTCCAATTACCCTTTGAATTATTTCTCAGTTCTGATTTTCCCGGTATAAGAGGGAAGGAAAATTAGTACTGAAATGGTATTCTAAGAGGTGACTGCAGCACGCAATGCGGTCCCCTCAAATAATAATAATAATAATAATAATAATAATAATAATAATAATAATAATAATAATAATAATAATAATAATAATGGTGAAGAAATCCACAGTGGTGTAGATGCAAATATATATACAAAATATTAATAATTATATCGCTATTTTATCTTCCTGGGAACTTAGTCATAAACAAGTCTTTTGAGTGAAAGAGGACCTTCGCAAGACTGACACAGAAGGTTTGACATTGAAAGTTTGGTCTGATTGCTCAGCACTAGAACCGTTCGGTCATTCGGTACCCAAGGAAGGGGAAATAGATAAGGACCAGTGGAAAGAGGCCGACTGAATCACAGGGAAGATCTGTTGTATGTGTTTTGAAGGTACATCAGCCATTCCATCTTCGCTGACATTTCACTAATCAAATCCTCCACTTGGAAAGTATGCAGTCAGAATAAGCTCTCACGAGGGCAAAATGCTTTTGAGAGAAACCGTTTACATAAATATAAACGAGAGTGTATCAGTTAGGAAATTAACAACAGAGGTAATAAAATATAATATATAATATACATTACAGTATTTCCCCAAATAGCAAAAAGGAAAGGCTGGAATCAATATGAAAAAGACTCACAACAAAACTTCGTAAGATAAAACGAGCGGTGGAAATCTAAAGACCCTGTACCAAGGAAGTAAGAAAAAGACACAGACGCGTGTCCCCTGGACACAACCGTCCGGAAAAAGAATATTTCCATTATCCTGCTCCAAAAAAATTGAAGGAAAAAACTTTTGAGAGTTTCCTGGAAAATGAAAAGGAAAAAGGCTTGTCTGGAAAACCTGAGGTTCCTGGATATTCTCTGAGAAAATTGGCAAAAAGCAAAAGAATTCAAAGAAGGAAAATCACCGGCAAAGGAATAACGAAGAAAATCTGGAACTGACAAAATAAAATGGAGAGAAAAGTGGAGGAGAAAATGAATGTTATTCCAACAATAATTAAAATGAAACCGTAGACGAAGAATCTTGCAATATATAAAGAAACACACGGGACGAGGAAAGAGAAGAAAACTGGCTGCAGCAATACAGAGAATAAAGTAGAGACGAAGAAATGAGGTTAAAGTGAATACAGACCGAAAATAATAGCACATCAGAGAGTGAAACCTAATGACGGAATAATTTGAGAAAACACTAAAAAGGCATTTAGAAAAAACAAAAATGAGATTTCTGTCGAATGAAAGGGGAAAGACAGAGAGAGAGAGAGAGAGAGAGAGAGAGAGAGAGAGAGAGAGAGAGAGAGAGAGAGTCTTTGCATAGTTTGAGTAAGTGTGCACATGCACTGAAAATGTTTTGCCTTCCGGAATTTAATTTCCATTAAATGATGCCAAGATGAAGCCACTTATATTCTATAACCATTTCTCTCTCTCTCTCTCTCTCTCTCTCTCTCTCTCTCTCTCTCTCTCTCTCTCTCTCTCTCTCTCTCTGTGATGTGACATTCTCTCGGTGAGACGTAATCATTCATGGTCTGGATAATCTACCCGATAATACGCGTCTTACATACAATTAGCGAATGAAATATAGCTAAAAGTGTTCGTGAACTATCGGTGATTAGCTTAATATCAGATTAGAGTGATAAACCGTCTAATAAGTTGTTTACGAGTGAATTAATAAATTCTGAAAATCATGGAGGAGTCAACCAATAGTGGCAAAAGGTGGAGAAATCTTGCATGCATAGGAGATATTCAATATGATGAATTGGCAGGAAGGGAACTTGGTTTGCTGATCGTGGAGATAAATTGTAACATCGACCAAAAGATGTGAAATCATTCACAGACATATTGAAAGGATACGATCCTTCAAACTGGAGCAAATCTGTAGAAAATATAATGAAAATAATAGAAGGGATACCAATGAAAGTTCAAGTTATCAAAAGACTTATAAAGAAAATCTACAAAAATCAACACATTCCATCAAAGAAAATAAGTACGGTGGAATTAGTGAATATATTGATTGATGCAATAGGCAAACGGATGCCTAAAGCATGTAAACTATGTAGAGTGTGGTATAGCATTGTAAATCCACAAAACCTGATTAGGAAATGCTATGCTTGCCACGCACCGACACACCCTTCATGAGCTGAAGTTGAGCAAAACAGAAATAAGGACACAAAAATATTTTTGCTCAACATGTCTAGTATGGATAGACAAGGTCATTAAATCAAGACTTAATGTACAGATTGTGGAGGATGAAGAAGATGAAGAAGATGAAGAAGAGGAAGAAGAGGAAAATAGAAAAGAAGAAAATAAGACTGAAGAGAGGAAAAGATTAATGAAAACAAAGAACAGGATAATAGTATGGATGCAGAGAAACTCATAGATTCTACATATGAGGCAATACAGCAACATACTTATGAAGAAATAAATTATGACATGATAAATCAAAATAAAATCCCAAAGAGGTTGTACCCGGATCTCCATACTGATGGGAAAGAACAAAAAAAAAAAGAAAAGAAAGACACAGTATGCACCCTTTTGAAAAGAGGAATTGCAGGTTCGGTGAAAGATGTTATTACAAACATCCCAAGATATGCCACAATTATGAGATATATGGCAAATGTGCATATCTAGATGGCTATGAAGAGGAATGCAGTGATCTACATCCAAAAATATGTAGAAAATGGAAAGAAGGAAATGGATGTAGGTTTAATAAGAAATGTAGGTACATGCATCCTGTAGCCATGAAAACCAAAATCAAAATCAAATACATATAAAAAATCAAGGTAAAAATGAAACAAATAAAGAAAAGAACAAAGATCATGTGATGAAGGCAAAAAACAAGCCAACAACACATTATGAAATGTCAGCACCACGATATGAGCCATCAGCACCTAGATATAGCACAAGGAACAAGCAATGTATCTATGATGCTAAGGGATGGTGCAGATATGGAGATAAGTGCAGGTTTATGCACAAAGTGAATAAATACGAAGCTGGAAGAACAAGTATAATGGAAAAGTTGGATTTTTAATGTACGAATTTCTGGAAATGAAAAAGATCAACATATCAGAACAGGAAAGAGACATGGGAAAAATCCTTATTATTACCCATATTAGATAATGGAGATAATACATGAAACCATCATAGTGATGAACGCAAGAGGGTTTTAGTTTCGAGTAACTCAAAAGAAAGATAGAGTTCTTAGAAGAACTAACCCAAAATGAAAAAATAGAAATATTGAATATAAGTGAAACCTGGTATTCCCAAGAGACTGGTAATGATGACCAGATAAAGGGTTTCCAAACTTATAGATCAGATAGAAAAAATAGAAATCAATTGGTTTGATATATGGGGAGAGATGCCAATCAAGGAAAAAATCTGTGAGAAATATAGTAACACAGAATGTGAATTAATAAGCGGTAGAATTTGAATCTGAAAAATTAGTGAACATTGTAATATATAGACCCTAATACTAAAGAGTTTGACATAATAATTGAAAAATTGGATGAAATATGTAGAAATCACAAGGACTGGACTATACTCCTAACTGGAGACTTTAACTTTCCTTTTGTAGAATGGAAAGAACGAATAGAGACTGTGGTTGTATTTATACATATAAAAAAGAGAGCAATAGTAGTGCAGAAGATAAGAGGCAATTTGAAAAGCTATTAGATATGCTACTAGAACATAACATTCAGCAAATAAATCACCTACCAACAAGAAAGGATAATATTTTAGATCTAGTATTTGTGAATGAGGTGAACTATGTTAAAGAAATAATAGTATATAACACGAGTATTTCGGACCATAATGTCATAGAACTAACAGTCCGTTCCAGAACATATGAAAACAGAGAAAAGCAAGAAACGAAAAATGGGAAGGATATGGAAAATACAATTTCTATAGTAAGAATATAAATTGGTCAAAAATAAATGAAGAATTAAACAAAGAATGGGAAAATATATTTGTAAGTGATGATATACAGGTAAATACCGATATATTATATAAAATATTAGAGGAAATAGTGGAAAATATATACCGAAGAAAAAAAAGTAATCATCAGTCACGAATTCCAAGAGACAGAAGGATCTTGTTCCAGAAAATTAGAAAGTGGAAAAAAGCTCTTGCAAAAGAAAAGAATGCATGGAAAGTGATGGAACTAAAAAGTAAGATAGAAAATGCAGAACAAAAGATTATACAATCAAAAGAAAATGAAAAAGGAAACCTAGAAGAAATGACACTACAAAATATCAAGCAAAACCCTAAAATTTTTTATTCATATGCAAAAAAGATGAATAAAATAAGAGTGAAAATAGGCCCTCTAAGAATTGAAGGGCGATTAACGAATGAAAAAGGAAATATGTAACATATTAGCAGAAAGATATAAGAGTGAATTTACACCTAGAATTGAAAATGAAGATAATGATACAGAAATAAGAGATGAAAATACTGAATACTTATCAGATATAGATATTACAGAAGCCGATATTGTGCAGGCTATTAATGAAATTAAAAATGGATCAGCAGCAGGACCAGATGGAGTACCTGTCATATTGTTAAAGAAAGTGGTTCATTCAATCGCAAAGCCGCTAGCAATATTATTAAGACAAAGTATAGATACAGGCAAGATTTATGATGAGCATAAATTAGCATATATTACTCCTACTTTCAAAAGTGGTTCAAGACTAGAGGCAAGTAATTATAGGCCTGTGAGTCTGACATCTCATATTATGAAAGTATGTGAAAGGGTAATAAAAAAAAATATAATGAAACATTTAATGAAAAATAGATTGTTCAATATAGGACAACATGGTTTTGTACCGGAAAAAGTACACAAACCCAACTGTTAGTCCACCATGAAAGCATATATAAAAATATGATAAATGAAAAGATACAGATGTGGTTTACCTAGACTTTGCAAAAGCTTTTGACAAGGTAGATCATAATATATTAGCGAAAAAATTAGAAAACATAACATTGTTGACAAAGTAGGAAGATGGATAAAAGAATTTTTGCAAAACAGAAAACAGATAGTGATTGCAAACGATGAGAAATCGGATGAAGCTACGGTAATATCCGGTGTACCACAGGGTGCGGTGTTAGCTGCATTGCTGTTTGTGATTATGATTGCAGACATAGACAGTAATGTTAAGGACTCAGTAGTAAGAAGTTTCGCAGATGACACAAGAATAAGTAGAGAAATTGCTTGTGATGAAGATAGGAACTCGCTACAAAGAGACCTAAATAAAATATATAAATGGGCAGAGATAAATAGGATGGTATTTAACTCTGATAAATTTGAATCAATGAACTATGGTGATAAAGTAGGAATGCTATATGCATATAAAGGACCTAATAATGAGACAATCACAAACAAGGAAGCAGTTAAAGACCTTGGTGTGATGTTGAATAGGAATATGTTATGCAGTGATCAAATAGCAATTCTATTGGCAAAATGCAAAGCAAAAATGGGAATGTTGTTCCGGCACTTCAAAACAAGAAAAGCTGAACACATGATTATGCTTTATAAAACGTACGTACGTAGTCCACTTGAATATTGCAATATAATATGGTACCCACACTACCAAAAGGATATTGCACAAATAGAGAGTGTACAAAGGTCATTTACAGCTAGAATAGAAGAAGTTAAGGACCTTGACTATTGGGAAAGACTAAAATTCTTATATTTATATAGTCTTGAAAGGAGAAGAGAACGCTACATGGTAATTCAAGCATGGAAACAGATAGAAGGAATTACCGAAAACATCATGGAACTAAAATTATCAAAAAGAGCAAGCAGAGGTAGATTAATAGTGCCAAAAACTATACCAGGAAAATTAAGGAAAGCACACAGGACATTAATCCACCACGCACCAGCATCGATAATGCAGCGTCTATTCAATGCGCTACCAGCTCATCTGAGGAACATAACAGGAGTGAGCGTAGATGTGTTTAAGAATAAGCTCGACAAATATCTAAGATGCATCCCAGACCATCCAAGACTGGAAGATGCAAAATATACCGGAAGATGCGTTAGCAACTCTCTGGTAGACATCAAAGGCGCCTCACACTGAGGGACCTGGGGCAACCTTGAACAATTGTAAGGTCTGTAAGGTAAGGTAAGGTCTACCATATCTCTTCATTTTTGCTTTATGCTTGATGCATTACATTACAAGTTACAGTACAGTGGTGTACATATCCTTTAATAAAATGTGGAAAAATCAAGCATGAAATCACGAAACAAAAGAAGCTCTAGCACGTTTCTCTCTCTCTCTCTCTCTCTCTCTCTCTCTCTCTCTCTACAGAAACATATAACAAAACTGACAAGAAACTGAAATTAAATTATTTTCTCATTTCTGTTATAAAATGCAGTTTATGTCCTCTACTCACATTATACCCACATTTCGGTGCAGTTAATCAACATTAAGATGAGACTTCTCGATGAACATGAGAAGGATTGAGAGCTTATATCAACGTCTTTAATAGTTTAATAAGCCACTTAAATAAGCTCGTTACATGTGTTTTCTTCACTCAAAGGTTTATGACTACAGTACTGTAGCTCTCTTTAATGACAACGCCTTTTACCGTTTAAATATAAATATTTTTCGCGAATTCTCCCTGAGAACTAAAACAACAAAGCATCCTAAGAAGCATTGCAAGAAAACTTCAGTAATTCAGCGAAAGGGAAAACTACCGACTTCATTGCCGACAATACGATTATCGACGACACAAAAACTTCTCTAATAAAGAAAAACTGAAGTGAAAGGAATAGAAAGCCACGAAGGCAAATAATGTGACACTAAAAAGCCTTTCATCTACACAGAAATTGATCTGCTCGAGATCATTTTGTAGTTTTCTTAGCGTCAGATGATTGTTTATCGTTACTCCATTTCTTGAATCGCCTTCTATGAATTAAATGTTTCGTTTGTTCATATTTTCCCCCTGGCTTTTTCTGTCTCTGAGAGGGACTACTGCTTTGTTTTATATAAAAGCAAGGCAGATTCTTACTTTTGCTTCGTAAGGATGCTTCCATACTGCAGGAAAACTTGTCAGAAGCACACTTATCGCACACACGTCACAAACACGCTGAATATTGGTGGTCCTTGTCAGTGCTTCCTTCGACTATCCAGCATTTGCCATAGACTTGTTCTCCACTTACAGACGTCGTCGCACTTCCAATCTGTCTGCGATGTGTATGCGGCAAGTCACCGACTTGTGTTTATGACATCGACTTATTTTCAACCTGTCTGCAATGTATATGCGACAAGCCCCCGACTTGTTTATGACATGACTTATTTTCAACCTATCTGCGATGTGTATACAACAAGACACCGACCTGTGTTGATGACATGTCTCACTGTAGTGTGGACCCACCATAAAAGTCACAAGGATTCAGCTGTGTCTAGTATGAAAGAGTTGTAGCAAAATTGGTGACGATACATTTGACATTCGAAATATCCCGTTGTTTCTCTGCAGACGGGGCGGTAACCTTGGTTCTATAACGGCCTGGAATGAATGTATCATTCATGTTTGGCGAAAGTCCATACCTGTCACTTCGATGGATTTCTTGCCACCTTGCTTACATCTGTAACCTTTCAGAGTAAGCGTTTTTTGCAAATGTGTCTTTGCAATAATCTGATCCATCCCATCCTTCCAGGTATTTCTCAATTTCAGGAGCATTTTTCTAGTCTGAATAAACCAGTCCTCACCTTTATAGGCGAATCTAGTATTTTTCTAATATTTGCAATCCATTGGTTGTTTTCCTACTGTCGTTCATCTTCTGGAAGGACAAATTGTCTCTCTTTTATCGATTCGTTGTCAAAACCATCATATGACTTTTCCACTGGCTAGAAAAGTAAGAGGAAATGAAACATCACTTAAACCCTGTCCAGTTTTGCAAATGATGAATAAATTGAAGCTTCAAAAAAAAAATAAAAACACTAATATCGCTTTGAAAGTTGAAATTCATCAGGCAAAAAGTACGACAAGTCATTCCAAAGATAAAACAGAATAAAAACTTTGATGAAGTTGGCATTGAGGATCATACATATCAATACTTAGATACATAACAAGACAAACAGATCAGATGCCAAGAATTTCTCGGTGTTTGTACAGTACATTCGTCGAAAGCCTGACAAGAAAGAATAATAAGAAAAATATGACAGCAAAGTTGTTATCAGAGTTGAGGAGAAAGATCTTGTACTTCGTTGTTTGACTTTCCTCGGAGATCAATTCTCTTTCTATTTTGTATCAGGTTGTTATTCTCACCACAGAAGTTGCTCCATAGCATTCCGAAGGCATCTCCATGCAAGGATTCTATTCTACGGAAACATCTGCACTCATAAAAGTCAGTGAATACTGAGAAAAAAATGTGAATTAAAATGTGAATTAATTAAAATGAAAAGTGATAAACGCTTAAAAACGGCAAAAATTCCAACAAATATAGAATGAATATAGTTTCTAGAAAACACGAAGAATCAATGATCAGAAAATAGACCAAGAAAAATCGAGCTGGAACATATAGAATTGGAATTGTGAATTTAGGCCAAAGGCCAAGCGCTGGGACCTATGAAGTCATTCAGTGATGAAATGGGAACTGACAGTAAAAAGGTCTGAGAGGTGTAACAGGAGGAAAACCTCAAAGCACTTGCACAGTGAAATATTGTTAGAGAGGATGGAAAGTCAGATGGAATGAAGAGAATATTAACGGAAGTACAGTAAAATGAATGAAAGTGGTTGCAGCTAGTGGACGAAGGGACGCTACAAAGAACCTCAAGTAATGCCTACAGTGCACCTCATGAGGTGCACTGACGGCACTGCCTCCCTACGGGTTAAATAAATCGAGCTGTCCCCGTTCGGTTTTGTTCATCTGGACAAATATGGACTCGACAAACGACATTAACGCCCGGCAGTTCCACAACACATTTCATCCAATCTCCTCTCCCTCGATTCTTCGTTCTCTCAGTTTTGATTTCTCTTTGAGAAGAAAATACAGATGAAATACATCGCTCTTTTGTGTTCCTTATGTTTTATCTACGTCTACGTCCGCATTGTAATAGTTTTTGCAATGTGACATATATATATATATATATATATATATATATATATATATATATATATATATATATATATATATATATATATATATATATATATATATATATATATATATATATATGTGTGTGTGTGTGTGTGTGTGTACATACATAAATATATATTTATACATGACTATTTATCACATCACCGTGATTCATATACAATCAGAAAGCTACAAACGTCCTTTAATATCAATTCACTCTACCTCGGAAATAATATATTTTCATATATGATACCGAAGGGAATTTTTGTTGATAATAAGTCCACCGTCCCGTGGGGTCGAACCAGCGACGGACGAGGAATCAGGACTACAGTGACGCACTAACGAAATCGGCCACAAGAGAGGTATAAGTGAATAACATCTCCCATCAACTCACCCGTCGAACTCAGATGTTTTGCGTTTGGAGACGATATCCACCCACCTCTGCCATGTTGACCGTGTAGTGCGTTTGTCGCACGTAGCCATATTATGACTATTTATCACATCACCGTAATTCATTAGTAATTCGTTAGTGCGTCACTGTAGTCCTGATTCCTCGTCCGTCACTGGTTCGACCCCACGGGACGGTGGACTTATTATCAACAAAAAATTCCCTTCGGTAACATATATATGAAAATATATTATTTCCGAGGTAGAGTGAATTGGATAATAAAGGACGTTTGTAGCTTTCTGATTGTATATGAATCACGGTGATGTGATAAATAGTCATAATATGGCCACGTGCGACAAACGCACTACACGGTCAACATGGCAGAGGTAGGTGGATATCGTCTCCAAACGCAAAACATCTGAGTTCGACGGGTGAGTTGATGGGAGATGTTATTCACTTATACCTCTTGTGGCCGATTTCGTTAGTGCGTCACTGTAGTCCTGATTCCTCGTCCGTCGCTGGTTCGACCCCACGGGACGGTGGACTTATTATCAACTAAAAATTCCCCTTCGGTAACATATATGAAAATATATTATTTCCGAGGTAGAGTGAATTGGATATTAAAGGACGTTTGTAGCTTTCTGATTGTATATGAATCACGGTTATGTGATAAATAGTCATAATATGGCTACGTGCGACAAACGCACTACACGGTCAACATGGCAGAGGTGGGTGGATATCGTCTCCAAACGCAAAACATCTGAGTTCGACGGGTGAGTTGATGGGAGATGTTATTCACTTATACCTCTCTTGTGGCCGATTTCGTTAGTGCGTCACTGTAGTCCTGATTCCTCGTCCGTCGCTGGTTCGACCCCACGGGACGGTGGACTTATTATCAACAAAAAAATTCCCCTTCGGTAACATATATGAAAATATATTATTTCCGAGGTAGAGTGAATTGGATATTAAAGGACGTTTGTAGCTTTCTGATTGTATATGAATCACGGTGATGTGATAAATAGTCATAATATGGCTACGTGCGACAAACGCACTACACGGTCAACATGGCAGAGGTGGGTGGATATCGTCTCCAAACGCAAAACATCTGAGTTCGACGGGTGAGTTGATGGGAGATGTTATTCACTTATACCTCTCTTGTGGCCGATTTCGTTAGTGCGTCACTGTAGTCCTGATTCCTCGTCCGTCGCTGGTTCGACCCCACGGGACGGTGGACTTATTATCAACAAAAAAATTCCCCTTCGGTAACATATATGAAAATATATTATTTCCGAGGTAGAGTGAATTGGATATTAAAGGACGTTTGTAGCTTTCTGATAATATTTATACATATGTACGTATATCATGAAAAAATCCAGCCTGAGTAAGATTAGACAAATCTAATTAAAATCATATAAATATTTTATTTATCAAGAGACCTTAAACAACAATAACTGATAAATAAAGACTTGACGAAATCGTGGAGTGTCGGATATATTACATCTATATTCTATAAAGAAGTTCATACCCAGGCACCTAATATTTTTCAAGAGCGATGCAGCATTTTAATGTAGCTTTGTGATTAGATAAAAGCGTAACCGATTTTTAGGGAAACTAAATTCTCATATAAGACTTATATGTAGACTCCTCATTTTTCTTACTACACCAGAAATAATATCGTTTAAAACATTTAATTTTGAAATTAAACTTCAAATCTGTCATCCAGACGTATCCTTAAAGATGCATCTCCAGAAATTATGAATATGTGAGAAATGAGGCACTGTTTACCTATCTAAATCTGAGTGAAGTCTATAATTCCCTTCAGAGTCAGGATCACAACGAAAGACAACCAAACAGATACACTAGGAAAGGCTACTTTGTTACATAGGAGAAAAAGATTACAAGCCTTCGTTCTTTGGAAGTTTGAATTTCAAGTCAATGGCCCCTTTAGTGGGCTTGTTCCATATGAACAGGGTTCATCTTCTGAATAATAATAATTTAGACATATCAGGAAAAATAAGCAAAAGCAAACAATTTCCTCGTGCCTTTATACATACAGTATATTACAAGCCTGGTGTTCATTTTTCAAAATCTGTTTTGTCTGTCTAGTGTATACATACACTGCGTTATTCACAGTGTTTATATATTTTTCTCCAAGACAAAAACTAAAGCAAAGTCAAATAAAACCCAACAAAGTTGAATGAAAAGACGAAAACCGAATATTTTCCGACACTTGTTTTCTCTCCCTTTCAATGTGACCTAATGAGAGCATCGGCACTGGAGGAATTATGTTACGGATTGCAGTTCCTTCATAATTCGTTTGTTCCAGTTGTTCGCTCATAACTTTAATCTCCACCACTTTGGATATTATTAGGAAAAGAGAAACCGCTTATGCAAAATGTCAAGAGAATAATTTGTCAAGCGAAAAGTAGTCAGTTTGTAGTTGTCTTGATATTAGGATTTGGTTAAACCTTCCAAGTTTTATTATGAAGAGGCAAATAATATACCTCCAAGCATCCATCTCCCGACGGAAGTTAATTAAATAATTAAATTCTTTCGAAGTCCCTACAATGTACAGAGGCAAATTGAATATTCTGAAGGGACTCATGCTACAAATGGATTACCACAGACGCATCTCCCTTTCCTGCAGAGAGAAATGGAGGGTCAGTATCCACTGACAGATGCCAGCTCTCCGTTTTTACTTTTGATATATGAACTTCAATAAACATTCTTCACCTAATTGTATTTAATATTGGAATGCTGTCAAAGTTTTTTTTCAACATTATAGTTATTTCACAAAATGCGTAAAGTTAGTCCCATTTAAGGAAACAGCTTAACTGAAATTTGTAGACATTTTATGATATCCTCAAGATTCTAAGGGAAGTTGCCAAATACTCCCATAAACAATAATCTCCCTTAAAACTCACAGAGATGAAATCATCATCAAGTCATTTTAGCGAAACGGCACAGATGAGATTTGCCTTGAGAGTATTTGGAATGATGAAATGAAAATATCTTTAGGGAAGAATTTCACAAAATTGCAATATAGAAGCCTAAATTCCATTACCCGTATGGAATATTTCTTAACTAAATAAAAGGAAAAACATCTGATGAACAAATAGTAATATAAATGAAAGGCCTTAGATACAACTGTTGACCCTTTATTGAGCAAGCATGAACCAAAAGGTTTAAAAACAAATTTAAAAGATAAATGAATAAATACTTACTTATCCATAAAAAAATGAAATATGATAAATAATCAAATTCTTATTCTTGTGAAAGCGACAAGAGTTCATTTGCATTTTAGGACCTTTAAAAGAGACCATCTCTGAGGGACATTGATGTTTTACATCAGTGGATATAACTGATATTCAAAAGGGGATGTAATCAGAAATGGCATTAAAGAACTTCTCCCCTCAGCGGCAACATCAAAAGGAAAACGTCTTTGAGCGTTTGTGTGTGTTGAAAAAAGCCGCAGCTTATTTATACCAGAACCGAGTTTTTTGAAGGAAAGAAAAGCTGTTTCGTTTCGGGGGTGTGCTAAGGGTATTTCTTTCCAGCTGGCGGGGACGCCTTTCATCTTCAGTCTGCAGCTGGAGGAGCAAAAGTCCTTCCATTTGAAAAATACTGCTTTCTTTTAAAAGTGCGTTTTTTGATCCGGCCGTTGCAGATACTAAGCAGTTCGACCCTTAGAGAAGACTAATGCAAATGTATGTATGTATGTATTCATGTATGTATGTTACCTCTTAGCAATATTAATGAAAGATAAAGAAAAATGCTTTGTGTTTGCTGAATTCATTAAAATTGCTAAAAGCAAGTAATTATTTGAAATTGTCCCAGTTTTTCCAAAAAACATAAGTAAAACACAGATAGATGGTTTCGATATTTCTCTGTGTCAGTCATTTTCGATTTTCTGCACAGTATTCCTCAAACCAATCTCCATAGTTATATCGTCTGTCCTACAACATTAATAATTCATTATACTTAGCCACAGCAGTGAGGACAGAATCCCAAAACATCGCCTCTGGATGTGAAGCGGAATCAATATTTTCGGAGCTCACTTGCATCGATTCGGAGACAAATTCATCAGTTGCAAATATGGAGCAGATCAAACGACAAATAACTTTCTGGTTATTCCTTTCTGCAAGTAGGCAAATGTCGCGGATATTGTCTGCGTCCTTTGAGGAAGGAACTGCGGTGCGAGAAGAACTTGAAAGGTGCCTGGCACATACAATGGACGACTTTGCTTCTGCACTTCGAAAATTAAAGCAGCTTACATATATATATATATATATATATATATATATATATATATATATATATATATATATATATATATATATATATATCATATGACTGCTAAATTTAGTCTTACCAGCATGAAGGCTTTAAGGCTTTCGCAAGATAAGATTATTTGAGGACCTTCGAGCTTCTACATTTTCCATGATCATGTTAAAATGTGTCTTACTAGAAATCTAAACAAGGTTTGTCCCTGACTTTTGCTATTTTGTATTATTTATCATTAACCCTTCATTTATCACTTGATCCTTACATAATCAAAGTAAGTGCTGATTGCCTGATCAGAATATAACTTTGATAAGACGCTTTAAAGCTAACTGTCTGTCAATGCAAAGAGCATAAGCATTTACTGTCATCATCTTCAGTTTCAGCTGCTGAAGTTCGGAAGTCTTTTGAACAACAGAGATCAGAAGATTTCTCGAGGGAAGCGAAGTGTTGGTAGATGTAACACCTCTCATACATATATGGAAAAGTACAGGAATTATGGCGGTAAAATTCCAGGTACGTTTGCAAATATAAATTTTTCATTTTCTCAGCGTACAAATATTTACTTTCCCTGACAAAAGCTACGGCTTCTATTTTTGTTAGCGAGTGAGTGGGTCTTTTTTCCTGTTTTTCTAGCACATTGTTTGTGAAGTTCTTTTTAGCAGTCAGACTCTGTTAACTACAGGAAGTGTTCTTTCAATACTTCATTTTAATACATTTTTTAGTATTTTACAAATATATTATGTCTCAGTCTAAGATTATTTATAATTCAAGATGTTGAATGTAAACAACAGATCTACTTTCACAAAGTATGTAAAGTTTTATTGCCTCAAGAAAGTGAAGTTCCAGACCGACAAATGTTAACCTTTTGATTAGTCACAATGATTTCAAAATAGATTCTAACTTCAAAACCTGATTAAAACTACAACAGAAATGAAATTCTGCATTTGTAATGGAAAGATAAGAATGACCTAAGTTCCTTCTAATTTCGAAAATATATGGAAGAAATTCAATTAATCTTGGGAATTGGTGGTAAGTAAGAAAGGCGCCCTTTTTGCTTTCCGTCTTTCTTCGCTTCTCTTAAGAGCTGCAAAGGCTTCGACTTTAAACCATTAGGAGAGATGTTTCTCTCCATTTTTTAAACTGCCAACTAATTGGTTTCCGTTATTTATATTATTTCAAGCAGGGACCAATTAGCCCAGGCCTTCAGAAGAGAAGAAAAGAAAATGGAGAGAGAGAAGGGGGAGGGGGGAAGGAAAAATAGAGAGGACTGACCCCGTCGAAAGCAAAGGACATTCCCATTAAAGGAAGAGGTTTCTAATGTTCAGGAAAAACAGAATCAGGCAAAGAATCCAAAGCTCGTGGTCGAAGGGAAAGCAGATCCCTGAACTGAAGGACGACTGATTTCCACTGAATAAAAGTCGAAAAAGGTGGCCGATGGATCTGCACAGACCAGATGCTTGTGACCAGAAGATTTCATATACAGTACATCAGCCGAAATTCAGAATGTGTCTGACATCACAATTAGAGCAAGGATGCGCCTACTTCGATTCGGGTCAGGGGAAATCGATGTAAATTCAATAGATGTAAAAATGAACGATTGAACAACAATAGATTTATATATTATATATATATATATATATATATATATATATATATATATATATATATATATATATATATATATATATATATATATTATGATTAGCAAGAATTCGCTAGCATGTTGCCTCCCCCCTTTTTGTTGTTGGTTGTGTTGTTGTCTTATTTACTGCCAGCCGCCCGATCGATAGACCATCTGTCTATCGACTTAGCATGATCAGAATACAAGGGTTTAAAAGATTAAAAGCCACTCCTTTTCAAACAGATCCTTCAAGGCAAAGTGATCTCTCTGGTGGGTTTCTTATAGGCATACTCCCCTGCGGACATCAGCTGGAAGATGATTCAACACCCCTATGTTGGAGGTGCCCCCTGCCCCATAGGAGGAAATAAAAGAAGAACACACAAGGCCTCTCTCTCACACACGCGGGGTGGAAGTCAGGGAGTGAAGAGGACCCAACACCTGGCCCCATTGATGCCCTTGCATCCTAACCACGTGGCCCTTTTCAAAGTATACTTTCCCCACGTGCTCGCGTTACCCACTCGTCGCCCTTCTTCGAGAAGTCCCCATCGCCGTGCCCTTGCATCCTAACACGTGGAAGAACTCGCCCTCGGAAATCGCAAGTCATCCACGGACCAAATTTCTACGTTGGAAACACACCTGTCTTACGGTAATGTGCTATGGAAAACCACCATTCAATCACGCTTTGTCCTTGTAACATTTATTTGAATTGAGCGCCATTAATCAAAGACTCCCTTGTCTAATGTCCGTGCGCCTCTTGCATCGGCAGTATTAAGTCTTTATTACTCCATCAAAGTCCTCGAATTCTTTATTCTTTTGTCTATTTTCATTAATGGCGTATAATGTGCATATCTCTCATTTCAGAGGGACCCTATTTCGTGGAAGCTTCTCCGGACTGTGTCTGGAATCTCCCAGTTTCATTCAATCCCGTAGGAATCCCCTTCAGGATCAGAAATCTACTTGAGTTCCTCTTTCCCGTACTGATGTCATTTATGTAAATACACTCCTTTAAATTTGCCCACGTGTTTTACGTAATATTTCCCTCAGTAACAAGAGCTCTATGCTCACATGAAATTCTCCTTTGTTTTTCCTCTTTTACGTTTTCCTGTACCCACGAAGTCAGAATCACAAGGCTAAATTACCTTAAATCGTTGCTACCTGTCTCACAGAGAATATCTCAAACTAAAATCTTAGGAAAACCGAATATGAATATATATATATATATATATATATATATATATATATATATATATATATATATATATATATATATATATATATATATATATATATATATATATACATACAGTATATACATATATATACATACATACATACATACATACATACATACATATATATACACATTATATATATAATAAATACATGTATACATATAAGGGCCTAATTTTTTCAACATTAAGCCGTTTCCCCCACCAAATGAAGCTCCAGAGATAGAATAAGGAAACGATTACTGGGACGATCGTAATTTAACCACTGAATAATGGATGAACCACCTGTGAAGAAAAATTCAACCTCACTACTCGCTAAATATGCTCACAAAGTTTCCCAATCTGTAGCATGTCGAACCCCTTCACACACACACACACACACAGCCATTCACTCAATCTTACATGAGCACTTACGCTTTTTTGTTGTAAAGACCCTTCTTTGCCAAAACCTCTTACACTCCATTTATCCAGTACTTTCCAGGTCTTCCTCTTTTTTTTTTTTTCTTTCAAACACTTCCAGCTTATGTACCAGTAAAACAACCTCAAAATCTTCCCACTTGACCAGACCATCTTAAAACAAATCTAGTTTATTCCTTCTCCTAAGCCGACTTCTTCATCACCTTTACGTTTCTTCATATTCTTCGCTTTTATGGGTTTTCTAAAAACACTTTTTCTTCGCACAAACTCTTTCTCAACAGCTTCTGTCTTCTTCGTTTCTCTTAATTCAACGGTTAAGCTTCACTTCCTTCACAATTATCTGGCTCAACAGTGAATCCCTTTATCCAATTCGCTCTACATCAGAAATATCACCGAATGAGAATTATGATAATTAGATATTAAACGAAATTTGTAGCTTAATGCTCGTGAATATATATATAAAAAAAAGTCACGGTGTATGTGATTTAAAACTCACATATAATTATATATGCATATATATATACTTATGTATTATATATATATATATATATATATATATATATATATATATATATATATATATATATATATATATATATATATATATATATATATATATATATATATATATATATATATATATATATATATATATATATATATATATATATATATATATATATATATATATATATATATGCAAATGCATATGTATATATATGCATATATAATTATAATGAATTTTAAATGACATACACCGTGACTTTTTTTTATATTCACGAACATTAAGCTACAAATTTATATATATATACAATATATATATATATATATATATATATATATATATATATATATATATATATATATACACACACACACACACACACACATATATATATATATATATATATATATATATATATATATATATATATATATATATATATATATATATATATATATATATATATATATATATATATATATATATCACAAACATATGTATTATTTGAACTAAACTGACGCCATTAAATATTACGGAGGAAAGGAATGAAGGAAATCCGGGAGGGGAGGGTTACAGAGAAAGCCTTCAGCACCAATATATACGCAAGGCTAATGCAGTGTTATGAAGGAGAAAGAGAGATGGCGGTTCGATTTCGAAAATGAATATTTTATCATCAATTATTGACTTATTGAAAATGAGACTTGAGAACAAATGTTGATGGAAGCAAGCCATACAGAACGATCCCTCTTCCTGATCCCCGCTGAATAAATCAGAAAATAATAATAGATTTCACAAGGTCGATGCTTTGACAATCTAAATTTCTGGTTTTCCCTTCTCTCTCTCCCCATCTATGCAACTTTAATAGAACATGGCACACGACAAGGTTACATTTTCTGCTTCCTACAGGTCTTTTAAAAGTACCAAGATGGTACGTTTTGCATTTTTTTTTTTTTTTTGCTTTCCCCAAAACAAATTTCCGTTGTTCCTGAATAAGTAAAACAGAGAACACAAGTTATACAAAACTAAGGATCAGTATTGAGAAACAGACCCACTTCCATGAAGTCTCCTTCAGTGCCTCCAAGAGACTTCAGCCATGAAATGACCTATAATTCGTCATGGCGACAGCAAAGAGTTTTAAGCAATTTGTTTCGTTTTGCGATCATTCCATCTATGATTCTGCGATATTTGTGCAGCAAACAAAGCTTTTACCAAGAAGCGTCACAACTAAACCAATTGTCAAGTGGGTCCTGGAAGTTTGATATCTGGAAATGACTCTACTTGTTTTCACCCTCGTCCGGGACAACGCTGACGTTCTAACATGTTTGGAAATTTGAGTTTTGAAATTCTTTTCCAAAACGAAGGGAAGGGAAATCTCACTCATTTTGACGTCAAAGTACCAAGAGAAAGTTGGCTGAAAGATTATTCTGGAAAATATAATTCTACATAAAAGGCGCGAGCAAGTTATCCTATAGTCGTTCAAATTATTTCTTATGTATACAAAAAAAGCGCAAACATTCACACGCACATGTAGAAAAAATATGAGCAAAACAACCCACTAGCTCCAAGACATAATAAACTGCAGATATAAAAGGCGCTACTCGGACCTGTTGAGAGACTGAATTGAATATTCTTATGGACAGCTGGCAACCACACGGATGGGAGGCTGATAGAGTACAGTAGACTAGAAGAAATATAAGGGCATAAAATGACTTACTCTACCAGGTTTATGGTAAGATTTCCATTGAAAAAATAAGACATGACAAAAGAAGTGACAGGAGAACAACAGTGTATTTTTAGGAAAATGGTGTGTGGATCAACAGCTATGAAAGAGTCATGTGAGAAGCTTCAAAGGGGAAAACCTGTACTTAGCTTTGTAGTGACAAACGTATCCAAAAGGTGTAGAGAACTCGAGAAGCTCAGAAGGAATTCTGGTTACTACAATTGCATACGTATCTGGTACAACGTGAACAGTAGATACTATAAAAATATTTCAGCCTAAAAAAGCAAAGAAAACGATTTCCCACTTGGCTACGCTGGTCAGGATGACTCTATTGCAGCTCTAATAAATGTATCTGAATTCGACAGGTCTATGAAAGCATGAGCGGCGATGGACTTATTCTTCTAGCGGTTAGGTCGGCAACGCGACCTCGTTCTGATGCTGCGGATGCGAGTTCGAATCCTGCTACCGGACATCAGAATTACTTCATACTCTTGCATTGGGATCTAAGGCTTTGTAGTAACAAGCATATCCAAAATGTGTGACGAATAAATTATATATATATATATACATATATATATATATATATATATATATATATATATATATATATATATATATATATATATATATATATATATATATATATAATGTGTGTGTGTGTCTGTTTGGTCAAGTTTCTCGTATTAATATTCTGAATGAAGCCAACAGGAGCGCCAGAAGTACAAGATTCCCTCTTCAGCATCATTAAAGAAACAAAGAAATAAATGACGGAACTGTCTTTCTATATTCGTCTCTCTGACCTGAGGATGAGGTCAGCTGACTCCAATTAGCCTTTGGGTTTGTTGTCTTGTTCTAATCCTTCGTTAATGGGCGACTGAGTTAAGCTGATACACAGGGATAAGATGCAGAAGGCATCTGGTTCGTCTATGGACACGGCCTCTGCTATATGCACCTTTTGTTTGTTATTCTCCCCGTGATTGATTTTGGAGATGGATTGGGTTATACAATTTAGGCCAAAGGCCAAACGCTGGGACCTATGAAGACATTCAGCGCTGAAAGAGAGCCTGAGAGATAAGAAGGCTGGAAAGGTGTAACAGAAGAAAAAAAAACCTCAAAGCAGTTGCACTGCGAAACAATTGTTAGGAGAGGGTGGAAAGTATGAACGAAGGAAGGAAATATGAACGGAAGTACAATAAAAGGAATGAAGGGGGTTGCAACTAGGTGCCGAAGGGACAATGTGAAGAACCTTAAGTAATGCCCACCCACCTACGAGGTATTTTGGATATGCAGAAATCCTAAGTAAAGTGACAGTGTTATATCTCGAGATACATGGATTTATGGCAACTTGGCTTTCCTTCCTTCCCGGGATGTCTTGTATTGGAAGTTGAGTCTTGTTGGAAATTTGCTCTGTTCTGTTCTCTCTCTTCGTGTTAGAGTGGAAGAACTCCTCGCTGTTTCTGTTATTGGCTTCGCATCGGGGCCTTCTCAGTAACTCTTAAGTGTTGGCTGATGGTGACTGACATGATTTATTGATTTATTATCTTATTCTTCAACACTTTTTATAATGCTTTTCGAAAATTGTTCGTTTTACCTTCGGTCGTGATATAAAAGTTTTAAACATGAAAATATTCTAGAAAAACTTCCATACTGAAGTTTAGATAAATTACCCAAAATAATGGATATTTGCAAAAACGTTACCGGAGATTCAAATTCACTATTTGCATCTGGCTGCGTAAGCTGTGACTCGATTCACTTCGGTGGAAAGGGAATAAATATTAATTTCATAAGTGATAACAAAATCCCAGGCTTTAACGTCAAACTACAAAAGTATTCTTTTTTCTAGAACACAAGCGCTAGAGGAAAAAGAAGCATGTGTCATACACTAGTCATCCTTTTAAATAAATTAAATGCATGAATGGAGTGGAAAAGAATTTTACTGATATAGAAATCTTTCCAGCTGAAGTCATATACTTACATTCCCTGATGAATAACATCATCTCAGATAACATGTTTTTCAAAAACAAGTGAAAAAATGAGAGGAAATGTATCATTTGGAATTTATGTTCCTTCCAATATCGATGTTGACTCTTCCAGCTCAGACCGGACAACACCGGAACCTGGCGTTTCCGGAGAAATAACTTCTTCGTATTGACAATCTTCCCAGAATTTCCTCAACCAACCAAATGCAAAAAGTCAATAATGACGACGCCATTAGGGAAGATCTCAATGGCTGTTCACCAGGCAAGAGCGCATTACATACTGACAGGAAGCAGTTTTGTAAATCACTTTTTCCCAAGACGGTCATGTGACTCTGCATACCAGATGGCCCCGAATTATTTCTTCCTTCCGTATTCATGATATCCTTCCATTTCGTGCTTTTGGATTTATAAAAGTCCAACAACCTGACGATTTGTTTAAAATGAAACAGGTTTATTTTGAGCAAATAGAAGAAAAAAACATTTTTTCAATATTTTAAAAATATTTAAAAATTTTTTTATTTAAATAAGTGACATATATTTACACATAAAGGAAAGTCATTTTATTAATGATCGATTAATGTTATATTCAAAAGGCAACCCTTGCCACTAATTTCAAACGGAACAGGAACTATAGTACAAGATAAAATCTACAAGATCTTTAACAGAGAGAAATTGTTTATGTTCTTTCTTGTCTCCCGATTACCAATATGATTTGACGTAGTTCAGCAACATTTCAAGTTATTAGATTTAATTCCCGTTGTTAGAGTAAATTACTAAGGGTAACTACCTTAATGAATTTTGCCATTAAAAGGCCTTCAACTGTTAACTCCAATGACTAAATTCGTGTAAAATAATAATGAAAAATTACCACAACTCCCAGAGTTTAATTTAAATATTAAATCGATGATAACTCTCCAGTATTCAGAAGCATTCCTCCCTCATATCACCAACAGACTCGGGTAACTACACTCTAAAAATGAGCGCAGTTGAAACCCCTGAGTGTGACGAACTGAAAAGGCGAGAGGTGAGGTCAGAGAAAATCAAGCATCCTTGATTTCACAGGGAAAAGTCAACGGGTGGCAACCCACCTGGCGTCACATCAGAAAGAGATCAATTGAATTCACTGAAATTTTTCATTCATTAATGAATGCTATTCGATGCAGCGTTAAAGTAATAGGATTCTCTGGTGGAAGGGATTAAATTCTCTTGTCCGCTGATGTTGCAAAAGCGTTGGGGTATCGGTGGCTTTTGCAAACGGAATTAATTTCTGTCAATATAAGAGAAATATCACCAACGCCAGACCCTCTACACTTGCCCCCATTCCCTCTCCCTCACTCCTTGTTTTTGCCTTCTCCCCTGTCAGTGCTAACAGCTGAAGAGTACAGCCAATATGTATCATATTAACGCTGACACATAAACACACACACCATGTTTGTGCTCCATAACATCAAGTTAATAATAAACTTTTTCTCAGAAGTATTTTTCTCAGAATCATCTTCAGAATATTGGTAAAGGCTTAAACAATATGCTTAGATGAATCAGGACACTTAGTAACCATAGATACGCTGACTTGGTAATAGTGTCTCCTATACTAACTGATGTCTTGCTTGCAAATGATAAAGTAAAATATTACATATTTACTCCACATTTATTTTTCCCATTTCTTTCACGTTTTAATAATTTCACGACCAAAAATGGAACAAGTCCCTAAATTGGGACATTTAAATAACTGTCCTAAAGCCAAAGTGACAAAACAGTCACTGGAATATGGCTCAAGTCCCAAAGACAAATGTCCTACAGACGAGGTTAATCAAAATTTCTATGGAAATTATACCATTGCTGGTGAACGCTGTGGGTAGGTGTATGAAGCGTCCCATGTTGCAGAAGTTTTTCTCCAGAGAGACTAATCCATATTCTTCAGCAGCTGAATTATGAATATGGCAGTGACCACAAATTTTTTTTTTAGTCAGCCACCTTTATGGTGAACAGTTTTTTTGTTTTCAAAATATACCTTTTTGATTTTTTGAGAGGACGCACCTCAACCGTAGAGCCTTCAGGTTTTCTTTAAGTCTTTCGGGATGAGGTTGCTAGCCCCAGTCTCTCCTCTTTTTTCCTTCACCCCAACCCCCACTAAGGCCATCACCCATTCACTGCTAAAACAGTTGGTCAGTGGTAGGCCAGGATCGAAAGACTTTGCTATTGTGACCTCAGCTCTACACAACTGAGCTATCTCACATTGTATATACATATAAACACACATACATACACACACACATATATATATATATATATATATATATATATATATATATATATATATATATATATATATATATATATATATATATATATATATATATATTTATATATATATATATATATATATATATATATATATATATATATATATATATATATATATATATATATGATTACTAAATTTAGTTACACCCGGATGAAGGCGTTGAAGAATCTTTTTCAGGATACTCAAGCTTTTAAATTTTTCCTGGTCAGGTTAAAACGTGTCTTGCTACAAATTCTAAACGAGACTTTTCCTCTTTGTCTTTTACTATTTTGTATTATTTGTTTAATAATCTCTTACATATCATTTGGTTCTTATGTCATAAATGTGCTTATTGCCTCATCACAACATAACCTTATTTGATAAGTGGTTTTAAAATTTATCATCTCCTTCAATATCAGCAGTTGAAGTGTTATTAGACAATAGAGATCAGAAGATTTCTAGAAGGAAAAGAAATATTGGCGGATGTGGCACTCTTAATGTATATCTGAAAAAGCACAATAATTATGCCACTGAAATTCCAGGTACGTTTGAAAAAAGAAATTTTTCATTTTCTCAACTTGCAAGTATTTACTTTTCCTGACAAAAGCTAAATCCTTTATTTTTGCTAGCGAGTGGGTCTTTTTTTCCCTTTTTTTTAAGCACATTGTTTGTGGAATTCTTTTGAAGCAGTCAGACTCTGTTGACTTCGGAGAGTGTTCTTTCCATACGTCACTTTTATAGATTTTTTATGTCTCAGTTTATGGATATTTCTAACTTAATGTATAATAATGTAAACATCAACCTACTTTCATAAAATGTGAAGTGTTAATGCACAGGATAGCAGAATTCCAGACTGCCAATCCAGGGCTGTTGATTGATCATAATGGAAAGAAAAGAACTACCCAGATTCCTCCTGACTCTCAAAGATTCATAGAAGCAGAAATGCAAATAATCTTGGGTACTGATGGTGAAAAAGGCTTTCATTTTTCTTTCTGCCTTTCTTCGCTTTTTTTAAGAGCTCTAAAGGCTTAGAATTTAACGGATTAAGAGTGAAGTCTCTTTCCTTGCTAAATTGCCAACTAACTGGTTTCCGTTATTTATATGCTTCTATACAGGGAAAATTAGCCCAAGCCTTCAAAAGAGAAGAAAAGAAAGTGGCGAGAGAGAGAGGGAAGGAAAGACAAAGGACTAACACCGACGAAAGCAAAGGACATTCCTGTTAAAGGAAGAAGCTTCTAATGTTCTGGAAAAACAGAATCAGGCAGAGAATTCAAAGATCGTGGTCGAAGGGAAAGCAAAGCACTGAGTTGGAAGACGTTGATTTCTACTGAATAAAAAAAAGGTGGGGGGGAGATGAATTTGAATAGTAGATTTCATATAGATCATCCGGAAATCAGAAATGTGCATCAGAGTGAGAGTGCGTCCGCTTCAATTCAGGTAAATCGAAGGCATTAGGAAAAATGTAAATATGAACGACTGAGCTCTAGTAGATTTTTTGCTTCATGATTGCGTGTGGGGTTAAGTGCTTGACTGACGTCTCTCCAACCCGGGTTCGATCCTTACTTAATTTCCTGTAATTACTACTACTGATTAATAAATCTCATACTTTTTGAGACATACGTTAGTTACCCATTACTACTACTTTCTGGTAGTGTAAAAAGACTTATTTTTTATTTAGTTTTGAAATTTTATAATAAGATTAATATCACTAAATGGTTTACGAATGTTTACCCAACCCGCTACCACCTCCCGTTTGTTTGTGTTTAGAAAGAGGCTGAAAGTGATAAAATGACCCTGTCAATAACTTGGCTGCTTGGTCAGTGAATAAAGTTCATAGTCTATTTTTTGTGAATTAAAGCAACCTCAAAAACAATCATCACAGTAATCTATAAAACATATACATACACATATACATACATGCACTCTTCTTACCTCACCGTTCTCCCCTCCCCCACCCATTCAATTCAATTTCAACAGAACATGGCACACGGAAAGGTTTCATTTTCTGCCTCGTGCATATTTTATCAAAGATACCCAGATGGTCCGCTATAGATTTCTTTCTTTACCTGAAAGCAACGAACTTATTATATTCCTGAATAAATAAAATCATGGCCATAATGCAAAAGCATGTTATACAATGCCCGAGATCTGTGTTGAGAAATCAACCAACTTTCATGTAGTGTCCCCTCAGCGCCTCCAAGAGATGTCGTCACCCATGGAAGTATTTAAAATTCGCTCTGGCAATAGCACAGAGTTTTTAGAAATTTGTTTTGCTTTGGGATCATTCCATTTATATTCTTCGATGTTTGTATAACAATCAAAGCTTTTACCAAGAAGCGTTACAACAAAGCAAATTGTCATATGGGTCTTGGACGTTTGACATTTGAAAATGACTACTCGTTTTCACCTCCGTCCGGGATAACGCTGACGAAGCTGACATATTTGGAAATTCGAATTTTAAAATAAATTTGCAAAAACAAAGGGAACAGAAATTTCACTAATTTTCACGTCAAAGTATCGAGAGAAAGTCAGCGAAAAATTGTTTTGGAAAAAATAAGTATGCCATCAATGGGAATAACTAATGACCTGATGGTAGTAAAAATTTTCTCTTCATAAAAAATAAATATCCAGGAGCGTACACATACAAGCACCACTACCAGATGGAGCTGATAGTGCCCATCAGCTCCAAGAAATATTAAACAGCACATATAAAAGGCACCACTAAGACCTATAAAGAGCGTGAATGGAATACCCTTAAGGACCATTGGAAACATACGAAGGACTGGAGGTGGAAAGTTCCAGTGCTAAAGCGAAGATATGAAGTTCATATAAAATGAATAACTCATTGGCCTTGAGCTAAAAATGCCAGAATATCACAATTAAATAATAAAATTGGGAACAATATGACAGCAAAATCTTTCCAAAAAAGCTCACCTCTGATTAAATCTTACCATAATTCGGTAATTATAAAATAACAGACCCTTCGGCAAAGGTCATATAAAAATCAGGACATAGTAAATACACACACATAAATACAGTATATATATATATATATATATATATATATATATATATATATATATATATATATATATATATATATATATATATATATATATATATATATATAGTGTGTGTGTGGAAGGAAATCAATGCAAATTTCAAAAGGGGAGAGTGGATCTCCATCCCTTTAAGGACTGGGGTTTAGATAGCATCCGAAATATATGGATCTTTTGTTCCCCCTTTTGTTTCATTTATTCAGGTATTTACTTCGTCATTGTAACTGTTTTTACTGTTTTCAACAAAGACTTTATTCACATATATATATACAGTATATGTATATATATATATATATATATATATATATATATATATATATATATATATATATATATATATATATATATATATATATATATATATATATATATTGTCAGTATGTGTTTAATTTAACGGAAATTAATTTGTTTTGAATAAGTCACTTTGGCAGTAATTATTTTTTTGGGAACGTAATGACCCTGTTTCCTCCTCCCTGACATTTCTGACTTGTTGTATAGTTTTATTTTCAATGAGCTTGTTTCATTTTCACGTGTGGTGTTGGCTTCTCATCCGGAGCTGTATTCGGCGCTGTCTCGCCAGGACTGAGTCAGTCGGTTTCTGGACCATTAACATTGTGAGGGCTTGACTTATTTTGGGATTAATACTGGATTACGAGATCTGCCTTTCTTCAGTTGCTGCTGCTGATCTCCTTTGAGAGATTGATTGTTCTACAGTCTGTGCCCTTGGTTCAGTTATTTTGCCATGGGGACCTCTCTGCCAACTGGTAAGGTGTGATTACCTGTCAGACGGCCGTATCCATTGATTGTCTTGCGACGTTAAAGTGATTCTTTCTTCAGTCTGCGCCCTTGGCCCAGTTATTTTGCCAAGGGGACCTCTCTTACGTTTGGTAAGGTCTTAAGAATATATATTATTCCCCTCGACCCGTGATTGAAGGCTGTTAGCCACTACCACCGTTTAGAGCTCACTTAAGGGAAGCAGTTTATTTTTTTGATAAATATTTAGTGTGTAATAAGTTAGATTATTCTGACTTTTCGACATTCTATTACTTTCAGGGCCCTCTCTTTAAAGTGTAATTGCATAGTCTGTCTTAATTTGGTGAAAGTGTGTTTGTTATTCGATGTTTTCAGTGTGTGGCTGAATTTTGGGTTCATTTAATGTATTTTGTAAAAGGCTCAGTAGTCATTTCTTTCTAAAAGTTTGTATTAAATATTAAGGTTTTATTTTCAGTTTTTCTTTATCCTCCTTGATTCCATCTCTGTATACTCTGTTGCGGCCATTCCACCTATTGTGGACTTGGTCGTTAGTGACTTTATTTGTATTTTAAGAGACTTGTGTATGTTTGATGGGCGTGGGCCCATAGCAATATATATATATATATATATATATATATATATATATATATATATATATATATATATATATATATATATATATATATATATATATATATATATATATATATATATATATATATATATATATATATATATATATAATATTATATTTGTATGTCCTCAGTAACTAAATGATTCTCTTCTCAGTTCTTTCAAGCTGGCAGTAAGGTGTTCTATCTCGGTATATAGCTGTAAAAACCAATTGTTCAATAAATTCAAGAAGTCTTATTTTTGTTTCCAAAACATCTCTAAACCTTCCCTGTTCTATCACTAGAGGAGGCTCAGTAAAAGAGGCAAGACAAGAATGGGGAAGACCAGATGTGCCAATCACTTGCATTGAAACTTACCTAACTTTTGCCTACAAACAAGATGACACAACAGGGGAAAATGGCTAGAGTCTCTAATACTATAAACTTAACAGATTCATACGGACAAAGTGACGATGGAAAATGGCTTAATTACTCCAGACTTGGACATAAACAACAAGTGTCCTACAGACAAAGTGACAAAATATTCAATGGAAAATGACTCAAGTTCCCATAGACTGGGCCACAAGTGTCCCAGAAACAAGGTGACAGAAAGTCAGTTGAAAATGGATCAAGTCCCCTAGATTGGGACGTTCAACCAACAAGTGTCCTGAGAGTATCTGACAAAACGGTCAGTGGGATCAGAGCAATTCCCAAATTATGACAATTAATTAACAAGCCCCTACAGCCAAGGGAAAGCAGCATGTGGAAAATGGAATCAAAGCGCCTAATTTGGAACACGTAACCAACAAGTGCCCTATGAGCAAGGAGATAAACAGTAAATAGATTGGTGCACTTACCCAACGAGTGGCCAGCAAACAAGGTGACAAAATACTCAATGGAAAGTGACTGAGGTTCCCAGCCATTAAAGCGAAAAAGCGTTGAGTGAATGGCCACTAATGTCCTTGGCGTAGTCAAGTGCTCCCATAAGAAGGCCGATTTGAAATTTCAAGCATTTTCTGGGATTGTATTTACTTTTTGAGTCTTATTTGGCTGCATTTTAAGATAATCATAAACGATAACAATGTCCCTCTTGGTAAATAGTTTTATGTCATGTACCCCCACTTTGTCAGAGTTTTCCTTCGTCTTTCAAAACTTGGTGTGCAATTACGCCCAAAAAAAATAATTTAACTATTACGACTGTCAAAAACAGTCATGAAAAGTTCCAGTAGTCGATTTCGAATATCTCAGAGACAGCAGATATTAACTTTTCGTGGATAGTGAGAATCTATTGATGCCATTAAGGTGGACTGTATGTGGAGTGACTTGAAGGGAAAAACTCCATTTAAGTGCCTTAAAAATTTGAATGCAGAATTAATTTTGCCTGATTGGCTTATTCATCTTACTAACATCAGTTATGAACAAAATGAATATAGAAATATTATCGTTAAACTTTTAACAATTTGACTTTCAATTCCTTCAAAAAGATACCCAAATGGCAACTAACTCAAAAACGTTTTATAAACAGAGCTTCAAATGCTTAATTATTTGTATTGGTTACTTAGTTAGAATAGATCCTTTTAAGTTTTCACACCATCATATAACCGTGTAGTATAGAGGTGCAAAAGATCCTCCGAAGAGCGTGATTCACCAAAGCGACTTTTCACGAAAGATAAGTAAGTAAGTCTCCTCTACATTCCTGGAAACGACCTCAAAAAGGCCGAGTGCATCGTGGAACTTCCTCTACGAAGAAAACGGGGCAAATGAAATAATAATAATCTCCCTCCAAGACATTTGAGGCCTCTGTCGTCCTTATTCTATTGCAGAGGCTTTCAGGGGATCTGGAAGCTCTGGGGTGGAAGTTACTTCGCTTTTGGGCCAATTTTATTCTCTTTTTCCACATAGTCAAGAAACGAACAAGGATTTTAGCTAGCCATTTTCTTTCGGTATTCTGACTGTAGATTACGTTGATCTAGGCATCATTGAATAAACTTTATATCTGATTTTCATTATATTAAAAAATTATAAATCAAAACGAATGTAGAATTATCATAAGTTGAAAAAAAAACTTGTGAGTGATATTAAATTGTTTTATATTTTTTTAAATATGGACTTCTATTATTCCTCGGTCTCTCCACGGAAATGTTGATTGCAACTAAACCATCTTATTTATTACAAATATATATATATATATATATATATATATATATATATATATACAAATATTACTATAATCATACATATATAACATACACTCATTATACATAATATATATATATATATATATATATATATATATATATATATATATATATATATATATATATATATATGCATATACACACATATATACATATATATGCATATATATAAATAAATATATATATATATATATATACATTCATATATACATATATATGCATATATATAAATAAATATATATATATATATATACATTCATATATAATATATATACACATACATACATATATATATGCATATACATATATATATATATATATATATATATATATATATATATATATATATATATATATATACATATATATACATATATACATACAGTATATATATATATACATATATACATACAGTATATATATATATATATACATATATATATATATATATATATATATATATATATATATATATATATATATATATTTGTCATTAATACACACGTGACATCTTTTTATAATATCCATTTCACTATCCCTGGGGAACAACTTCCACCCAAGTGGAATTACAACTGGTAGGTCCTCCGTTGCCGGCGCTGATGAATGATAGATGAGACGACTATTTGCAAGCACACAGGAGGATTTATAGGGTAGTCATGAAGACAAAGAGAGGGGAAAGAAGACATGTGACAAAAACAGAGTGGTGGAGATGAAAAGGAACTTTAGAGACAATAAAAGACAATAAAAACATTATACACAGACGTCAATGCAAAGATTAAGATTAACTGATAAATTTACCCTAGGCTACTACCCACCAGTCAACCCAACTATAAATAGGTACCAACATCTGCTTGTGTCAAGGAAGAATGTACAAGGCTAGCAACTTCATCACTCAAGACTACCTGGTAAACCAGAAAGCTCTACGTTTCTGAAAGCTGTACTTTCCTGAAAGCTGTACCTTTCTGAAAAGTGTACCTTCTTGTAAGCGGTACATTTCCAGTCCTAAGTTGTTTTGTCACATTCTAGTCCTTGATTCCCATTCTTTTGCAATGAATACGTTATTCTCTTGAATCTGTTAGTTTTTCCTGCCTCTTACCATGAAATTTTATATAGAAAAATATATCATTTTATGTACAGAAAATCACCAATAAACGTCACGCTTTCATAGCTCAAAAATATTGTATTGTGTATGTGTAAATTATACCTGATTAAGGAAATTCCTCTACTTTGATTTTGTTTTACCCTGTATAAAATGTCTGACAAAGGATCTGAAACACTGCTGCGGATGCTGTTCTCAAATACAATGAATAAATGGACAGAATATATAACTGAGCTTCCCATGGTCACCTTTTCATAATGGAAAGTGTGGGCTTACTTGTTATCCAACAAAGACAATCCTTAATTCTTGAAGATATTTCATATCTCTAATTATATATTACACTAAACATAAATACGAAATGACTACCGTAGAAATCTTCCCCTCTTGGCTGAAGCTTTGAAATTAAAATAATGCAAAATTGATATCTGATTAATTTCATGTGGCTTTGCTTATGAATTCCTAGATGAATTATTCCTTTACTTAAATATACATGAAAGCTTAACCCCATTCCTTTATGAAAGTAACGGTAGCTGAATAATAGGAGATTTTAAACTGCAATAATGATTCTGTGAAATTTGTCCAGAAATCGGCGGATCAAGTTTCTGACTGAAAAGTGATCCGGCTTCCCATTGGAATATTATGTAATGGGTTGCGAGCCAAAGCGCAATGTTTTCATCAGCACAGGATACGAGTTACTCATCAGTTCTCAGGTTCTACTGTTTTCAGTGAAAGGAAATTATGCTCCACATGATGAAGGGCTTCGGTATTCCCGAAAAAGAATAAGAGGTAAAAGTAGTTCTTAAATAACTACGTGTGCCACATGGTAAATATTAACTATTGTGATGCGGTAATTGTGTGTGTATTATTCAAGCCTTTTCAAGCCTATAATTTACATACATGTGCACACAAACGATTCAGTAATCATGAGAGTATGAATGTAGCAGTGATCATTGTCTTATAGTTTCACGTTTAGGAGAAAAGGTTGAAATGTTGAAAAATGTTTGGACGTATCATTAACAGCCACACTGATGTCTTAACTTCTCGATTTCCCTATGAGAAACGACTGAAGAAGCCACTTTCATGCTAGTATGATTGACGTTCCCTTTCAGCCAACTATTCCCAGCTGATACTATTACATACTGTTCTCCCCTTGGTTGGGTGAAGGACATGTTCAAGCCATCTCCCATTCTTCAGTACCTCATCTATATCGAGCACTTCCGTCATTTCCCTTATGGTATTATTTCTATATTTCTAAAAACTGCCCTAGTATCTGACAACTAATATTTTTCTTAAAGCTTTATTCACAAATCATCTAGATATTTAGACAGTTTTATGAGCGTATACGAATATAAACTGTGCTTGACTAACAAACATACATCTTACTTTTGTACACAGTTTGTCTATCTAATTTCCAAATCTGACTCAGGCTGCCCGTTTTGCCTTTTGCGTCCTCAACAAATTCCAACTAAAGAGAACCTCTATTGGATATTGTTCCTAAATATTTGAGTCTCAGTGATCCCCTCCCCCTTCAGTTCTATTTCTTCCTTTTGTGCACTTTCCCTCATTTTCTTTATATAAAATTTACCTTAATTCCCATCTCTCTAGATGCATGATAAAAGTGTATTAAGCTGGCCTTGCAAATCTTGTGATGTTTCCCTGATTAAATCAGCTTCATCTGCGTAATTCTGTCTGTTAACTTTCAAGCGTTTGCTCCACTCTAAACTTGCTCCTCCTTTTCCAACTACATTTTCATGGTTAACTTTAATTAGCTTTCCATATTTAACGTGAATGCGGAGAACTCTGCAAAGCCTCTCAATGGAAATAACATCTTTTCATCGGTGATGTCTTGAGAAGCTGAAGGATTTCGAACACTTTTGTCCTGTACAATTTCACTGTACAACAAAACCACCCAATTCTTCATCAAATGAAGAACGATGACTTATAGCATACAAAAATAATATTTGCAATATTTTTAAGACTGTTATTAAAAAGGGATCCTTGATTCACAGTGAATCATTTCTGAATTCTCGTGATAAATCCGTTACCCAATTTAGAATCATTCTCGTACTACCATGTTGAATCTGCTTCCCATACATTCTCTCTCTCTCTCTCTCTCTCTCTCTCTCTCTCTCTCTCTCTCTCTCTCTCTCTCTCTCTCTCTCTCCTGCAAACCTGTTTCTGTTTTCATCTTAACTTCTCTAATGCAGTTTACGTAAGTCTTTTTTTTTTTTTTTTTTTGCTTTCACCCTTTCTTCCGATACCTAAGGAATAAGCATAACGATATTTGAACCCATTTGGCTTACATGGTTACGACATATTTCTATTTCTAAGCTTGCAAAGTCACAACAGCTGCAAATATCGTCAAAATGGTGATATGCATTTCTCTCTAAATATAAAAATTTCTAACAAACTAATATAAATTCGAAAATAGCCAATTTCCAATCACATATCACATCAAAACCTTTAAATGCATAACGTGTAAAATCAGTAAGTGAAGCTGTATATTCCATCTAACGGCTTTTATTGCACTGAGCTGGACAACTAATCTGAAAAGGTGTTTTGGTAAATTCATGAAACTGTGAAAAATGAAAAGTACTTCAGATAACTGAGGCCAACAATCACGGGATTCAACTGAAGGTTTTACAATGTTTTTGTGTTTAGGAACCAAGACCTTTGAGACAGTTGAAACATTTTCTTACATAGATAAGTTAACTGACAGTCAAACATAATTAATTTCAAACCATTTTCTGCTAGTAGAGTCAGAGGGCAACTGTATGAAGAATAAAACGCTTGAACGTAACTTACAATAACCGTCTATCAAAAAGACTCGAAAAACCTTCAGAAAAATGTCTGGGCTCAATTTTGTCATTTTATTACTAAGGCCTTCACTGAATGGAGAATAAATAGAAATGGACGTCTGGCAGCTAAAAATAAATCAACTGCTGACGTTGCAAACTCAAAGGCCTTAAACCAATAAAGGCTGGTGACGTCAAGCAGCAGAACAACGCCAAAGTGAAGATTTGGAAAAAGATTAATCAGTTGATATATTGATTCATTTAATAACAATCAGTTCCAATATCTCTGATGAGTAGTGACCTTAATGTAAGTTTGTAATCACACCCACACCCACACACATAATATATATGTGTGCATATATATATATACATATGCATATGCAAATACATATACATATATAGGATGGATGGATGGATGTATGATATTTAGGGCAAAAGCCCAGGCACTGGGGCCAACAAGGCCATTCAGCGCCGTAATGGAAAGAAAATAAATTATGTTAAAGTTATGAATTCATGAAGGAAATGATTAATAAATAAAATGAAGTGATGTGACCAATAAATAAGGGTATGAAGTTTAATGAATGATGTGCTATATACATAAAAAAAAAGTTAATGTCATTAAAATTCTACGTGATGTAATAAATTATTAAATAAAATTAAATATCGTTAAAAATTTTAATACACTTTAAAAAAGAGATGTTAGCAGAAATATCTGCTTCATCTCCCAAAATATCAGACAGGGATTTACCTGAAAATATCTCTCTCTTTGGTTAAAATATCTGGGGCAGACCACCAGAATGTGCTCCACTGTTAGTGTCTTGTCACAGTAAGCACACTCTGGAGGGCTGCTTCCTTCAAAAAAATAAACTGATGGGTCAGACGAGTGTGCCCAATCCTTAATCTCGTTAAAATAACCTCTGTTCGTCTGTCAAGCTGGAATGACGAAGACCACGGTAGTACATTATCCCTAATATTTCTATATTTCTTATTATTGGCAAGAAGGGAGAAGTCCACCTTTCTTGCCATTTACTTAAAACATAAGATCTAATGGGACCTTTTAGATCTGTATGAGGCACTTTTCTAAAAGAGGTTTCTGATAAAATACTAGCAGCTTTCGCTTCCCTGTCTGCCATCTCGTTTCGCGAATCCCCACGTGAGAAGGGACCCAACAGAAAGCGACTGATTTACGTCGACAATATATACGAAAAAGCCACTCCTGAACTTTTTGAATTAATGGATGAAAGCTATTAAATTTTTAATAGCTTCTAAAGGTGCTTCTAGAGTCTGAGTATATGACAAAATTAGAGTCACTACTTTGAAAAACTAAATCTAGGGCAGACACTACGGCTGTTAATTCGGTAGTAAATATTGATGCAGAGTCAGGTAATTTAGCTGTGTACGCTGTATCACCAAGGATAACAGCGCAACCAACACCACTATCTGACTTTGATCCATCTGTATAAATTTTTGTATAATTAGTATGGGTAACATCGTGCTCTAAGAATTTTCCCCTAATCTCTTCTACAGTGCAGTCCTTTTTGTTAAACAGTTTCTTACATATTAATGCTTCTGGGAGAAGCCATGGAGGATTTACAGGATATTCTACTTCCAGGACTTTCTGGGATTTAAGGTGATGATTCCTAACATCCTCATTCAGTCGAATTTGGAATGGTTTAGAAGCTCTTGTACCAGAAAAACTTCGAGAGTCTGTTTCCTTTAGTGCTTGAAAGGAGGGATTTTTGGGAGCACTTTTCATTCTAGCCATGTATCGCAACCTAGCTCTTGCCTTCTTAGATCAAGGGGTAAATGATCTGTGTTGACATAAATGCTTTCAACAGGCGAAGTTCTAAAAGCCCCTGAGCATATTCTCAACCCCATGTTGTGTACAACATCCAGTTCCTTTAGCTTGGTTTTACAGGCTGAGGAATAAATCTGACAGCCATAGTCTAGCTTAGATCAACACAGAGAGTCATATAGCCTCAGAAGGGATTTCTTATCAGCCCCCAACTAAATCCAGAGACAACCTTTAAAATATTCATAGATTGTTTAACATTAAACTTTAGGGCATTTATGTGGCTAGCCCATGTTAATTTATGGTCAATAGTCATCCCCAGATATTTAACTTCACTCTCGTAAGGAAGGATGGACCCTTTTAAACTAAGTGTGGAACCTCTTCCACACGCCGGCACCTGGTGAATCTTACTGCAACTGTTTTTGAAGAGGAGAATTTGAAACCATTCTCATCAGCCCACTTAGTAATAGCATTAATAGACCTTTGCAAATGTTTACATACAGACAAGGAATCATATCCTGTGCAGTATATTGCAAGGTCATCGACAAAAAGTGAGCATTTAACAGGAGGCGAGATTTTTTCAATCACACTATTTATTGCCACTGAAAAAGTGTTACACTTAAACGCTTCCTTGGGGACCTCCTTCCTCCTGCATAAAAGGTTGGGAGAAGGAGTTTTCCACTCTTACCTTAAAAAGTCTGTCTGATAAAAGGAATATATAAACCTGACCATTCTTCCACATATGCCCATCTTGTGCAATTGTTCCATGATGCCAATTCTCCAGGTAGTGTCATATGCTTTCTCCAAGTCAATAAATATGCCAACGGTCTGACACTTTTTGGCGAATCCTTGCTGGATTTGGTTGGTCAGCCTCAGCAAGGGATCAAGGGTAGAGCGGTTTTTTCTGAAACTAAATTGAAATGGCGATAGTAATCCTTTGGTCTCCAGGTGCCAAACCAGTCTAGTATTTATCATTTTCTCCATCAGCTTACATACACAGCTGGTAAGAGCTATTGGTCTATAGCTGGTGGCTTGGGAAGCATCTTTATTAGGCTTTTTAACAGGGACAATTATGGATATTTTCCAGTCCTTGGGTAAAATTCCAGTTTCCCATATTTTGTTTATAATCTTCAGTAAATATTTTTGGCATCATCTGGGAGGTGTTTCAGCATTTCATATATGATTGTATCCTCACCTGGAGCTGTGGATTCACTTGAGGAGAGCGCCTCACGAAGTTCTCTTAGGGAAAATTTGTAGTTGTATGGTTCAGATTTTCCCTGAATCAAACTTCAGACACATTTCAGAATTCCTAATTCTTTGAAATTCTGGAGAATAATTGTTAGGGCTGGAAACTTTAGAAAAGTGTTTTCCTAGCTCATTGGCAACTTCAGTGGGCTCTGTGATTAGAGTGTCATTTATTTTAATGAGGGCAATGGTGACGCTACAAACTTTCCACTCAGTTTCCTTATTTTGCGCAACACCACTCTTAGTGGGTCTTGGAGTTTATTCCATTAATATAGTAAAGCCAACATTCTCTTTTGGCTTCCTTATAAAAGCGCCGCTGCTTGGCTAAAGCACGTTTGTAGATTAATTTAGACTGAGGAGCCACTAGTTTTGTAACGTCTGTAGCATTTCCTAGTCACTTTTCTCAGAATACCAAAGGTCTTATTCCACCAGGGAACTGCAGGTCTACGAGGTTTGCCTTTTGTTTTTGGAATCGAGCTTTCAGCACTCTTCAAAGTAGATTCAATAAAGTAATCATAGGCATCTAGATGAGAATGAAAGGACTCAAACTCCCTATCTAGATTGACACCCTTACTAAATTTATCCCAGTCTGCGTCCTCTACCTTCCACTTAGGTAAAACTTCAGATGGAGCATTCAGAGCATATTTCAAATGGATCGGGTAGTGATCACTTCCATTTAAATCTTCATTAACAGACCAATTAAAATCAAGGTGGATACTAGTTGAAGAAATACTAAGGTCCAGTGCAGAGAAATGATTATCGTGAATGTTGTGGAAAGTCATTGACCCATTATTATACAGGGTAACATCATTCCTGTCAATAAGGTCTTCGATTAATTTCCCTTTACTATCTAAAACCGACTTCCCCAAAGGGGTTGTGGGCATTAAAATCACCTAGCAGAAGTAAAGGAGCTGGGAGTTGGTCAATTAACGACTGAATATCTCCAATGTTAAAATCAAGGTCTGGTGGAAGGTATAAGGAGCAGATTGTTATCCTCTTTTCCAAAATGACTGAAATAGACACAGCTTGTAGTGTTGTATTTAATTGTATTGTGGAGTGCTGTAGAGATTTATTAATAATAATTGCAGCACCTCCATGGGCACGATCACCAATTGGGGATATGATTTAAATATTGAATAATTTAGTCCAGGATTATAAGCAGAGTTGCCTAACATTGTTTCCTGTAGGCATATAATCCCTGGATTGAATTCATGCATTAAAACTTTAAGGTCTTCATGCATTAAAACTTTAAGGTCTTCTGTACGGGCTCTGAGACCTTTACAGTTCCACTGAAGAATATCGAGCAAGAATGCTAAGGTGGTAAAATGTGCTACTTCCCACTCCTTGGAGGAAGTACTGTTCCTAGGGTGGAGTGGGAAATTCTCCTTTATAAGAGATTGTTTTCTTAATCCCTTTTCATCTGAATTGGTGTTCAGGGTCTTTGGTTGATCTTCATATTTTTTATTATGAACCTGATGTTCAGAATTACTGCTGTGGTTCTGTGCACCACTAATCCTATTTGTCTTAGGGCGGCAAGACTGAATTGAACTCAGGTGTTTTTGTTCTGGAACTACTTTTGGAACCACCTTTCTAGGAGGAGAGATGTCTTCCAAAACACTGAACCCATTTGAAGTTTTTATTATAAAATTATCATTATTTGGGAGCTATTTCTTGTGCGTTTCTTGGTAGTTGCAACCGTAGTTTTATTATTATTTTTGTTTGTGGCTGTGGCGATTGATGGCTCTGAACTAGCTCTATCTAATTGGGATTGTTCCTTTAGCTTATTTTGGTTTGAAGTATTTTCAGAATATTTTCCTGAATTATTGGTTGATTTTGGCACCCTTATTTTTGGAGATGAATCGACAGCTGTGGATGTGGTGGAAGATAAATTTTCTGTGCTTTTGGAAGTACAATTTTTGGTATTGGACTTCAAAGCACTTGCCGACGAAAGTTTCTCACCAGTTTGGAGATTTTCATTATTATTTATGGTTCGAGAAATACCAGGTTTGTGATATCTTCTATCAGACACAGTTATTGGTGGCCTTACATTGTTGGAAGTTTTCATAAGTTTTATTACAGAAGCATACGTAGTGTTGGCACTTTTGTTTGCCCCCATTACCGTGCGCTTTGCTTCACTAATGCTAATATGTTCATTATCTGCCACTGCCAACACTTCTTGTTCAAATTTATATCTGGGACAAGCCCTAGAGTTTGGTGTGTGATCACCCTTGCAAAGAAAACAGTATCGGGCTGCTTTGCAATCATCAAAATTATCGTGCTCTGCAGAGCACACAGGACATCTTTTATTGTTATCGCAAGAGTTTTGAATGTGGCCATATTCAAAGCATTTGCGACACTGTCTAGGACTTCTTTTATATTTTTAACCTGCATCCTCTCATGGCCAACAATGATGGTATCAGGTAGGTAATTGGAGGAGAAGGTTAAAAGGATAGCTGCATCACCACCCAGTTTTTTTACATGAGATACACAAGGAGGGCATCGATGGAGAATCTCTTTCTCTTTAAAAACATGCAAATCTTTTGAGTAAACTACTCCTTTCAGTGTATTAAAGAACCTGTGAGATGAAATGGATTCAATATTTCCACTTTCACGAGGTTTAAAGTTAGCTAACAGAACTGCTTGAGTCTCATTTCCAGCTTTTATTAGAAGGTTCTTTCCATACCGTTTCAAATTTCCAATGGGAATGGAACCAACCTTGCTCTCAATGCAGTCAGCAGCTTTTATCAAATTTTTCCCTCCCTCCTTGTAGATAGCGACATGCCATAAAGGGGAGGAAGAGCTCTGGTACATGGGACTGGTCCATGTTCTTCAGCCTTTGGAACAAAGTCAAATGGCTCATCATTCAAGTTTTTTCACTGAAAACACTTTCGTGCTGACAACTGAGTCATTTAGAATGTGGCCATGGAGTCTTTGTTGTGCCTCACTAGCTTCCAAGGAGAGGAAAATTTGATAAAAGCACAAAATGACTGCTTATCTTTTTCTAGAATTAATTTAATTCTTTCCACTTTGCCGAATTGCTTCACTACACTGTATAAACATTCGTAATCTAATGATAAGTTTACATTAGTGCAATAAAGGACCCTATTATTTGAATCAAATCCACCAGATTTATTAACACCCTGGTGTCTCAGTGTTTGGTTCTGTCCAACAGCCAAGCCCGTATCCATGTTCGTGCCAGAAGTCGTTGCCAGTGCCGTTAAGTCATCGGATCCAGGGAGGGAGAACTAAAATCTAAATCCATAAGTTTAAACCAGTCCCATGCAAAGGTCCAAAAGTGCACACCCGACACCCAAGAGCCACCGCACAGACCCCGACAGCATATAAAAGGACAAACTGGGCAGCTCTACTGCTCAGCTTCCCACCCCAACACACTCCCAAAGCCCACGAAGAGACCCCAAGATGCCAAGCATGCACACATCAGACCACCACACACAAACTGGTTCATCCACCCACCCAAAACTGCTTGGTCATATCAAGAAAGTATCGTAGATCAGTCAGGTATTCGCATTCTCCACCAATGGCACAAGTGAGTTGACTCCCAACAGTCCACCCCATACCCTACCCTTTCAGGATAGCACCAGTACGCTTGCAGTGGCCCAGGTATAAGCCAATCCGCCTGCTGGGAGTTCTGCCCCACTAATGGGGACTGACTCCCCACTCCAACCGTACTGGTGGGCTTCCGGACAAAAGCCAGGAGTCCCACCTCCAAATACCAGCCCCTGGATTCCGATGGGCTGATCCCCAGAGATGGTTCCGCCCTCAAGATAGCAGTGGGAAAAATCCCATCACCATCTCTTAGGTCCAAACTATCTCGGGTGGCGACTCAACCACCACAACTCCCACAATTAGCTTCGAATGCGAACCCCTTCCAAAAACGATCCTTCTCAGACTCACCTAAGCAGTAAAATTTTGCGAATGTGGAAATGTCCACGCCATTTAAACCAAAAACTATGTAGGATGATTCGTCAGGACCCGGGCCCAAAGGCCAGGGTCCTTAGCCCTCACCTCGTCAAGGCGTCCTACTCGAGGGGCCTGAGCAGTGAGGCTTCAAGAAGAAGAAGATCCAAATTGTGGGAATGATGGGATAATGGGGAGTCTGTTCCTTAAATGACTTATTCTCTATTTTTGCAATTATGACGTGTCATCTGCATAATCTGTCATTATTATTATTATTATTATTATTATTATTATTATTATTATTATTATTATTATTATTATTATTATTATTATTATTTCTACGTTTATTGGTTTTTCTGTTTTTTATTATTGCTACGATTAACATCATGTAAAGTTTTGCTATTTTCCATTTTCGTATTTAGCCTTCTGGACCCGATTTCTGTAACCACCCAAGGCCCCCAGCTGGAAATTAATTGTATGCAATCTGTTTTTTTAATTGTTATAAATTTTTTATGTTTTTTACTACTATTCTCAATATTATTGCTATCATTACCATTATCATCAATACTATTTTTCTACTTCTTCAGCAACTATGTGGATATTGCCAATTATCATTTTTGTATCATGTATCTATATTGTGTGTATTGTCTCTACTTTGTATATTCCATGTATATGGGCTTGAGCTGAAATAAAATCTATTATTATTATTATTATTATTATTATTATTATTATTATTATTATTATTATTATTATTATTATTATTATTATTATTATGAGAGGTTGGAAAGTAAGATGGAAAAAAGAGAATATAAATGGAGGTGCCGTAAAAGAAATGAAAGGGGTTGCAGCAGCGGGGGGCCGAAGGAGCGCTGCAAAGAACCTTAAGTAATGCCTACAGTGCACCGCATGAGGTGCACTGACAGGGTCAACAGATTGGGGACAGGAAGAACGTCGAAGACATGAAAATGAATGAACTCCATTTTCCGGTTGAGAAACTTTGGATGCTGGATGCCGCTCATCCATCTCCAGGTGATGGTTGTGGCCATTCCACAAATCCTCTCAGGTGAAGAAGAGATTTTGAAGAATAGAGACGAATGGGCGATACTCGATGTGAAAAGGAAACAAATCCTGCTGCCTGAATCCACACCATCATCATCTCATCAGCCAAGTGACCATTGGCAAGGGGGGAGAGAGAGGGAGAGAGAGAGATTGAGTGTTCACTGGAAATATTCTGACACAACGGTTTATTTCCATAGAATAAGGTCAATCTCAAGCCACTTTTATTTCATATCCATCTCTCTCTCTCTCTCTCTCTCTTTCATGTCATTTTGTTGCGTTTTGCAGTGATGAGAAATATACTTTTCTTTTGTCTTTCTTATATAAAAAGCGTTGTTTATGTACTCCATTCGAATTCTTATTCGAAAGAACAAAATAAAACATAAGCAGAACCCCTTATCTTCTTGTAAAAAATGTAGTTGAATGTTCCCTTACCTGTTCAGGTCTGTCTAGTGTTCTCAGGCGTAGCTGATATGAAAAATATTACAGCCACATTCTACTTTTGGTGCATTTTACTCTAAGATTAACTTCTCGATGAGCATCCGAAGCGTGAAGAGTGAAAGCTCATATGAGTGTCATCATCATCATCATCCAGGTGCCATATCCCCAAGGACGTCGGCAATCATGGCTCGCCACTCCTCTCTATTTCCGGCTCTCTGCAGCAACTGAGCTGCAGACATTCTTCCTCCAGTCATTCTCACCAATCCATCCATATATTTTTGTCTAGGTCTTCCTCTTAGCCGACTTCCATTGATTTTACCAGTGAGAGAGAGATGTTCTAGTTCTTGTCTTCTCACTATGTGACCCACAAACCGCATTTGTCTACCTCTCACTGAAGCCAAAAGTTCTCTCTCAATGCCTACTCTCTCTAATACCTACTCATTAGTTTTCCTTTCTGTCCATGATATTTTCAGCATCCTTCTCCAAAACCACATTTCTGCAGCCTGTAACCTCTCCTCATCTTCCTTCCTCAAGGTCCAAGTTTCACAGCCATACAACAATACAGAGTGTCATTAAGAGTTTAATAAGCCAATGAAATAAGCTTGTCTGTCTCACTCCTCCTCTCAAAGGTGTACGACTACAGCTCTCTTAATGACATGACTTTTTCACCTTCACAGACAATTGCTACACGAGTTGTTTTTTCGAGGATTCTCCCTGAGAGCTCCTGTACAACACATCCTAATAATTTCTACGAGACAACTTCAGTATTCCTGCGAAGGAAAAAACTACCGACCTTACTGCCGGCAATACGATTAACTAACCCCGTAGGGTAGTGCCGTCAGTGCACCTCATGCGGTGCACTGTAGGCATTGCTTAAATTTCTTTGCAGGCCCCTTCGGCCCCTAGCTGCAACCCCTTGCATTCCTTTTCCTGTACCACCTTTCATATTAATTTTATTTCATCTTACTCTCCACCCTCATCTCATAACTGTTTCATGGTGCAACGCTTTGAGGTTTTCCTCCTGTTACACCTTTCAAATCTTTTTACTAACAATTTCCTTTTCAGCACTGAATGACCTCATAGGTCCCAGCACTTGACCTTTAGCCTAAATTCTATATTTTATCCTATGAATGCGATTAACGAAGACAAAGTGCTATCTGGAAAAAAATAAGTGACCAAACAGAAAGCCTGGGAACAAGTCTGCAGCACTACAAAGCCTTTCCCTCTCCACAGAAATGCATCTGCCTGAGGTCATTTCGTACTTTTCTTGGGATTATGTGACTATGTTCATAGTTACTGTATTTCTTGAACTGAATCTTTTGAATAGAATAGAATAGAATAGAATAGAATAGAATAGAATAGAATAGAATAGAATAGAATAGAGTAGAATAGAATATAGGATTTAGGCCCAAGGCCAAGCACTAAGACCTGTGAGGTCATTCAGTGCTGAAAGGCAAACTGAGAATAAAGGTTTGAAAAATGTAACAGGAGGAAAAACTCGCGCTTGCACTGAGACAAATTGTTAGGAGAGGGTGGAAAGTAAGACCGAAGACAGAGAATATGAACGGAGGTACTGTAAAAGGAATAAATGGGGTTGCAGCTAAAGTTTTAAAGGACGCTGCAAAGAAAATTAATAATGCCTACAGTGCACCGCATGAGGTGCACTGATGGCACTGTTCTACGGGATGAACCTTTTGATTCTATTTTATTTTTCATATTTTCCCAAAGGCTTTATCAGATTGTCACTTGGTTTCCGTTTCGAAAGGGTGCACGCACACTGCAGTAAAATATGCTGGCAACTTCTCGCATACATACTACAAACAAGTTTAATACAAGTAGAGAGATATTGTTGATCCTGATGAGTGCTTCATATGATTATCCAGCATTTGCCAAAGATGTAAACTCAACTGAAGTCGCTGACTTATTTTTAACCTGTTTGCGATGTTTAAGCAAAACGTCTACAACCTGCGTTAAAGACGTGTTTTTACTGCAGTGTGGCTCAAATGTATCAGACTGTATAAAATACAATACGATACATTTGACTTTCAAAATACCCTGTAACTTTCGCACAGACAGGGCAGGGCGGCAACCTTGTTCTGCAATGGCCTGCAATGAATGTGTCATTCATATCTGGTGATTGTACACTGCAAATACCTGTCGCGTCTATGAATTTCTTGTAACCTATCCACACCTGTATCCTTTCGCAGTACGCATTCATGCAAATATATCCTTGTATCAGTCTGATCCAGCCCACAATCCTACATGTATCTTTCAAGTTCTGAAATATTTTTCTAGTATGAATAAACCAATCTTCACCATTACAGACTAATCTGTTGTTTTGGCTTCTTTTCCAGGAAGTATTTTAAATCCAATGACTGTTTTCCAGCTGTTGTTCTTCTTCTGGAAGGTCAAGATGCCTCTTTTCATCAAATCTGCGTCAAAAAAGGTGACAGGTGTTAGCACCAGTTGCGTTTCCTACTTTTGATATATTGTTATTGGATACGAACGGATGAAAGGTCGACGACGCGTGAAGGAGAGACTAATTCTGATAATACGTAAAATACGCAACTTTAAATTTCATTTATCATCGGTGTCCGTCAGCTCTTCATACTGTTTCCCATTCGCAGCATAATAAATTATTCTCCCAATATCAAAATAATACAAAATAAAATACCTTTTAAACCTCGCCCGACTTCCTATTATGAAGACATCATCGACGTAGAATATTTCTCCTGTGTAGGATACATTCATTTATCAGGCCCTTATTGATATCTAACCAGTAATTCGTCATTCTTCTGATCTATGTTTATTATGTAACAATATAATTAGTTAAGAGAGCCCTTGATTTTACGTAATCCTCCCTCACATGAAGAAGACCTTAAGCCCCAGAATTTCCCTTGATTTATTTGTGTAAGGAGTTGCCTTAATCAATCTATCTAGTCAGATGTATTAAAAAAATACAGTAGATTTCTTGATAATGTAAAGAAATCCCTGCGATTATCCGTTGCCGCCCAGAATCAATTAAGTATCTAAGGTATATTCGTAGCAATATATATACACATGTGTGTGTCTAATAACATTAGGTTAATTTGCCCACACATATTGTAGGTCACAATCTGATGTTTATTGTATGAGATGGAAATTATGTTCTAATAGCATGCATATAATGATATATATATATATATATATATATATATATATATATATATATATATATATATATATATATATATATATATATATATATATATGTATATATATGTATATATATATATATGTATATATATACATATATACAATATATATATATATATATATATATATATATATATATATATATATATATATATATATATATATATATATATATACATTATATATATGTATATATATATATATATATATATATATATATATATATATATATATATATATATATATATATATATTTAATATCCTTCTCTGACTTATCGCATCACTTTCTTCGTAAAAAAAGGAATTAAAGTACGAGGAAATAAAAGTTCACCAACGTGGTGAAATGTTGAGCCTGTAATTATACCACCAGTACATCATCATCATCATCATCCAGGTGCCATATCCCCAAGGACGTCGGCAATCATGGCTCGCCACTCCTCTCTATTTCTGGCTCTCTGCAGCAACTGAGCTGCAGACATTCTTCCTCCAGTCATTCTCACCAATCCATCCATATATTTTTGTCTAGGTCTTCCTCTTGGCCGACTTCCATTGATTTTACCAGTGAGAGAGAGAGATGTTCTAGTTCTTGTCTTCTCACTATGTGACCCACAAACCGCATTTGTCTACCTCTCACTGAAGCCAAAAGTTCTCTCTCAATGCCTACTCTCTCTAATACCTGCTCATTAGTTTTCCTTTCTGTCCATGATATTTTCAGCATCCTTCTCCAAAACCACATTTCTGCAGCCTGTAACCTCTCCTCATCTGCCCTCCTCAAGGTCCAAGTTTCACAGCCATACAACAATACAGACCAAACAAAACATTTCACAAATCTTCTCCTAAGATTCATTGATATTTTTGAGTTGGTGACTAATCTCTTTATCTTACCAAATGCATCTTTTGCCATGGATATTCTCTTCCTGATCTCTTTTCGCATTTTCCATCACTTGTGACAGTGCATCCTAAATAATTAAAACTATCGGTTTGTTTAACTGTTTCAGCATTAATTCTTATATCTGTTCTTGGGGATTTCATCTTTGGAGATAACCATAACTTCTGTTTTCTTAATATTTATTGACAGACCTCTTTCTCTGCTTGACTCGTGTAAAGTACTGACTAAAGCTTGAAGTTTATCATGAGAGTCTGCAACAAGTGCTGTATCATCAGCATATCTGATATTATTGATATTGACTCCTCCAACCTTAATTCCTTCCATATCTCTGAGATCTCTCATTATCATTTCACTATATAAATTGAAGAGATCAGGTGATAACACACAACCCTGTCTTACACCTCTCTTGATGTGCCGAGTCTCTGATTCGTCATTTTCTACTTTCACTGATGCCTCTTGATTCCAATATAAATTCTTTATCAATCTTAGATCTTTCCCATCGATATTTATCTGTTCCAATATCCTTATAAGGTCTACATGTCTAACCCGATCAAAAGCCTTTTCATAGTCAACAAAACAAATATATAGATCTTTTTTCACTTCTATTGCTCTCTCCATCAACATTCTCAAAATAAAAATTGCATTTCTTGTCCCTTTATCTCTCATAAAACCACACTGTTCATTGCCAATCTCTGGGAGTATCTTATTTCTTATTCTATTCAAAACAATCCTTAATATTATTTTTGTGATCTGACTCATGATACTGATAGTCCGGTGTTTATTGCACTCAAGTGTTCCTGGTATTTTTGGCATTGTGATAAATGTTGATTTGTACATCTGTGTTGCAGGCTCTCCATCTTCATATATTCCTTCCACTATTTCCATTAATATATCAATGATGTATTCTCCCAGAGCTACCAACATCTCTGCTGCTATTCCATCATCACCTGTTGCTTTATCGCTTTTCATTTGTTTTAAAGATGCCTCTATCTCTGATCTGATTATACTTGGTCCTTCTCCGTTGTCATTGAAGTCTAGATGTTCTATTCTATCATCATCAAACAATTCTCCAATATATTCCGTCCATCTTTCCAATATTTCTTTTGACTCCATTACTATGGTTCCATCCGCTTTTTTGATACCAGTGCTGATACTTCTCTTCTTCTTAAAAGTAAATTCTTTCACCTTATCATACTTTCTCCGTTCATCCCTTTTATCCAAATCTTCTACCTCCTCACAAATCTCATCCATCCATTTCTCCTTTGCCCTTGTGCATTCCCTCTTAATAGTTCTATCCAGAGCTCTATATCTATCTTCATTTTTACCCTTCTGTAGCCTTCTTTCATCCATCATTATCAAGATATCTTCTGTCATCCATTCTCTCCGAGCTCTCCTTTTTGTTGATGGTATTATTTCATTACCTTCTCTTATTGCATTTTCCATATTTTGCCACTTTTGCTGAGGATGTTGGAGCACTGGGCCTTCCTCCTTAAGCTGGTCATATCTATTTCTTACAATTATATTATATTGGTTCTTCATTTCCTCTGTTTTCAATAATTTCAGTTGCCTCTTTGATTTAGGTGTACTCTTCCTCTGATTTTTCAACTTCACCATCACTGTTGCTACAACTGGTACATGGTCACTATTACAATCGGCTCCTGGGTAGGTTTTCACTTGCTTGACAGAGTTCCTAAATCTTTTATTGATGGTTAGAAAGTCTATTTGGTTTCTAACTCTGTCACCAGGGCTTCTCCATGTCCAGAGATGTCTTG
>NC_089766.1:38814587-38822087 GCF_040412425.1 Macrobrachium rosenbergii
TGGAACCACAGATGGAAACGAAGAAGGGGAAATGGTGGAATGGATAAAGTGATGGAACCACGAATGGAAACGAAGAAGGAAATGGTGGAATGGGTAAAAGTGATGGAACCACGAATGGAAACGAAGAAGGAAATGGTGGAATGGATAAAAGTGATGGAACCACGAATGGAAACGAAGAAAGAAATGGTGGAATGGATAAAAGTATGGAACCACGAATGGAAAGCGAAGAAGGAAATGGTGGAATGGATAAAGTGATGGAACCACAATGGAAACGAAGAAGAAATGGTGGAATGGATAAAAGTGATGGAACCACGAATGGAAACGAAAAGAAGGAAATGGTGGAATGGATAGAAGTGATGGAACCACAGATGAAACCGAAGAAGGAAATAGTGGGAATGGACTGCTCAACAACGTCGATAAAAGTAGTGGAACCACGAATGGAAACGAAGAGAAGGGAAATGGTGGAATGGATAAAAGTGATGGAACCACGAATGAAACGAAGAAAGAAATGGTGGAATGGATAAAGTGAGTGGAACCACGAATGAAACGAAGGGAAATGGTGAAATGGATAAAAGTGATGGAACCACGAATGCCATGGAAACGAAAAGGAAAATGGTGGAATGGATAAAAGTGATGGAACCACGAATGGAAACGAAAGAAGAAATGGTGGAATGGGTAAAAGTGATCGGAACCACAGATGAAACGAAGAAGGAAATGGGTGGAATGGATAAAAGTAGTGGAACCACGAATGGAAACGAAATGAGTTGAATGGACTCCAACAACGTCGATAAAGTGATGGAACCACGAATGAAACGAAGAAGAGGAAATGGTGGAATGGATAAAGTGATGGAACCACGAATGAAACGAAGAAAGAAGTAGTGGAATGGATAAAGTGATGGAACCACGAATGGAAACGAAGGAAATGGTGGAATGGATAAAAGTGATGGAACCACGAATGGAAGCGAGAAGAAGGAAATGTGGAATGGATAAAAGTGATGGAACCACGAATGGAAACGAAGAAGGAAATGGTGGAATGGATAAAAGTGATGGAACCACGAATGGAAACGAAGAAGGAAATGGTGGAATGGACTCCAGCAACGTCGATAAAAGTGATGGAACCACGAATGGAAACGAAGAAGGAAATGGTGGAATGGACGTAATGTTTAAGCAATTAATATTAACACAAATAATATATCAAGCAGCTCTATTAAGAAATGTCGATATGTTAAATAATAAAGTTGGAAAGATTAGCAGAGTTAAGAGATTAAAAAATTGCTAATACTCAACACATTTAATTTAATTCAAACCTTCTCAAAAAATTTAATTGTCTGGAGATATTTTTACTTAAATTTAAGGTTTGTTTATTCTTGTTGAGTTTTTATCTAATATATATGTATATACTTAAAAAATTCCTCTTTAAATTTAAGGTTTTGTTTATTCTTGTTGGATTTTATCTAATGTATATATATACTTAAAAAATACCCTTTAAGTTTAAGGTTTTGTTTATTCTTGTTGGATTTTATCTAATATATATATATATATATATATATATATATATATATATATATATATATATATATATATATATATATATATATATATATATAAAATCAAACTGATGTTCATTTAATTTTAAGATTAAAAATAAATATAAACATATATACTTTTTGTATATTGTATAAAAAATTAAAAAATATGTAAAGTTTAATTTTTATGTTGTATTTATTCAAAACCGTTTTATCCATCCATAAACGGTAATCAGAAGAACCAGCCCCTAAAGAAGTTAGCCCAAGACTAATTGGAATGAGTCAATATATAGCATGGCCTAATTTAACATCTCTATCTTATCCAAATTCAAAAATCTAAATTTAGTTAGCCCAACTAATTAACTGTTTGTTCAAAAACATCCAACTAGTCTAACTAACTAATTTATTGGACTAGGCTAATGATGATAATGATACATTCAGAGAAAATGTATGTTGTTAAGAAATCCTATAATTGAAGGAAAGGGCATTTACAGCAATTACTATTTTTTTACAAAATATATGTATGCATTTATCAAAAGAAACCAATTACATTAAAAAACGTTAATGGTAGTATGCATTGCTTCAATATGCTTGATTGATATGATCTTATTAAGAAAATTAGAAACATAAAAATATTATAAATTATATATATATATATATATATATATATATATATATATATATATATATATATATATATATATATATATATATATATATATATATATATATATATATATATATATATATATATATATATATATATATATATATATATATATATATATATATATATATATATATATATATACTATATATATATATATATATATATATATATCTCTCTACTATATATATATGTATATATATATATATATATATATATATTCTGATCCATTGTTAAAGAAGAACAACAATATTTGAACAAAAAATCACGGAGGAATAATTGATAAAAATTTTAAACAATATAATTTTTAATTAATAAAATGTATAAGTATTACAATCATTCTTTTACTACAAAAAACCCGATTAAACCTCGATATTTCTTCAATTATTGGCTCAAGCAGAAGACAGAAGTGTTGAGTTAGGCTATATTATATTGAAAAATTAAAATTAACGTAGCTCAATTAGTTAGTTGAGTTAACTAAGTTTCAGATATTGGGAGTTGGAAAAGATAGTAAGTGTGCTATACTATATTGTATTGGGTTAACTAAATTTAGATCCTTTGGGGGTTTGAAAAGAATTAGGTTATGTTCTAGTGACGGTTGGTCTAACTTCCCGTAAACCTTAACATTTTTTTTCAGTTATTGGTAACTGTTGAATTCTGTAGTGATTGGTAGTTAGTTATTAGAGTTAAATGTTTTAAACATATATATATCAGACAGAGAATTAGGTCAAGCTATAATGTAGTCGTAGTTTCAGACAGTCCAATTAAAAGTTTTTTGAATGAATACAATGTGTATATATATATATACATAAAAGAAAATATATATATATATATATATATATATATATATATATATATATATATATATATATATATATATATATATATATATATATATATATATATATATATATATATATATATATATATCCAGATTAATAATAAATAAAATCTTAAGTGTGAATACATTCTAATGAGTATATATTATTTTACTTAATCCATATATTGAATAAAAATACTTATATATTATTTGTGTTTAATAAACAAAACCTTAAATTTTTAAATAAATATTTGTTGAATAAAAAATACAATGAAAATTAAATGTGTGTTGAAATATATATATATTTAAAATAATTAATCACCAAAAATTAAACAAAACCTTTTAAATTAAATAAATATAATGTTCCAGTTATTTTCTAAAAGTGTATTAATCCACCAAGAAGAATAAACAAAACTTTGAATTATTAAATGAAAAAAATTATATTCAAGTATTTTCAGTTTAATAATGTAAGTTTTGCTTTACTAATTAGACAATTTATTTAATCTCTTATTAACTGGTTTATTAATGATTTATTTTTTATTGAATATGCATTACTTTCAGATCATTTTCATCTTCTTTTCCACTAGTTGTCCAGTGAGAGACTATGTCTACTTGTATGATATTGCAAAATGAGTGTATTGATTCATTTAAACCAAAAGGAAGAAGAACACTATCTCGTAATTACTAATAACCTTACTTACTATCCTTCTCCGTTGAAAATAAAATAGCAGGATTTAATCAATTATTTGTTATAGTAAAATAAAAGAATGATTATTACACCAAACCCAATAATCTAAATTCGTCCTATACTACTTTAATGTTGGAAACTAGATTAATTAATCATCAATCAATATAGTATAAGCCCATCGAACAATAATTAAAATAAATGCAAAATGATTCACATATCTTGTTACTTATATCTCTATCTTCCCCAAACATTTAAATTTAGAACTCAATTTTTGTTGAAAATAATAACTGAAAAAAAATATTGAGGTTTAATCAGTTTTTTTTTGTAATAAAGATTATTCTGACTGTAGACCAATCACTAATTCTTTATTTCTACCTTTTTACAAACCCCAAAAAAATCAACTAACTAACTGATTGTTGAGGAACATCCAATACTTATTGCAGCCAAATACGTCTCTATATTTTTCCAAACTTCCAAAAATCTAAATTTAGTTAGCTTAATAACGATGCAATGAAAGAGAAAAAAATGTTTTTTTTTTTGTAATAAAAATAATAAAAAATTATTTATAAAAATCATATATATATAAAATTAAATGTTCATATTTTATTTTTATTTTATATAAAACATGGAACACCACATCATCATCATTTAAAACAGTTTAATGGCGTTTTAGTTGATACTATTTGTAAAACATGAATTATGTGATTAGTATTGATGATAATAAAATTCCAACATATTATGAAGAAAGCGGATAAATGTTATTCATATTAGTTAAAACAAGCATTATCAATTTATCCCAAATTGATTTAAGCTTTTCCATATTTGAATTTTTACAAAAATAATAAAGAATTTGATTACATTTTACAAACATTATATACTAAAATGAGAAACAAAATTTTAAATAATAGAAATACACTTAAAATAACTTTTTACAGACCTAATACATTGAATGAATTGATATCTTTATTAAAATCTTTAATAGAAGCAACTATAAATGATGACAGTGAGAATGAAGAAAAGAAAGCTATTAAAAATTGTTTTTTATTATTAAATTATTATTTTAATATTTTAGCTGATCAATACATATTTGGATGGATATGGTGAACGATCATATACAGATGAAAATAAAAAATAACTTGTTTATTTATTATTTTTATTATTATTATAAAAAAAAATTAATAAAAATATATGTAGAAATAGTTTGTGTATTTCTCTTAAAATAACAGTCATCAAACAATCTTATATTCCTATATATATTTTCATTTTTTCTTTTAATTGATAATGCTAATCTTAAAAAATGTGAAAGCGATGATAATATCAGAGCTCTACTTTGTTCCAAAGTATGCAATGTATTTCAAGTACATCCCTTATCATTATATCAAAACTAACTTTCGACAAAGAGGTATGGTATATATCCAGTAATGTTTTTATTATGGAAAATAGGGCTCGAGAATAATGATATGAGTTTATGACTAAAATATCAGTATTGAAGTACAATACATCACCATAGCAGCTATATACTATCATTAAAGTCTTAACTTCTTTACTAATTTTATCAATTATATCTTTAGGTATAATTTCTGGGTATTTAATTTCTTTTTCTTCTTTTCCTTTTAATGGCATAAAATTTGAATCGTGATTAAAAGTAAAAATAACGCATGGTTGTCTGTTTTTATAATTCCATAAATTGGCTTTTCTACATTGATTGAGCCAAGTGTCTTCAAATTCACATACTTGCTCATTTTTAGGGTAATATTGCTCACAATGAACCCTATTGTTTGCTTTCTCTTCGTATTTTTTTATAGTTTCATTGAGTAATGCAACGTATTCCTTATAAGATGAAGGATCTTTGGAGTTAAATATAATATCTCCCGGTGGAATAGCTATAAAACCTACTAATGATGAATTGTTATTATTATTATTATTATTATTATGTATTATTATTATGTGTGTATTATTATTATTATTATTATTAGTATTATTATTAACATCAATGATAAAGATGGGGAAAAACTATTATTAATACAGTTGCAATTATTCCAAGCGCCCGATATAAAATGCTTTATGTTCATTGTTTTTATATAATATTGTACACATTTTATCATCACCATCATTATATAGTCTTGTTGTATATTTTATTTAATAAAAAATCTACTAATTTTTTTATACACTTATTATTTGATTTTTATACTTTTTATTTACTTATATATATATAAATATAAATAACATAAAAAATATATATAATTTTAAAGATTTATTTGAAATGTAAATTATTTTATTATATTTTATAATATATATATAAAATACTGAAAATAGTTTATAATAAAGAATCATTATTTTATTATATATAAAAATATTTATATATTTTTATAGACTTATTTTTTCTTTTTAAACATTTCATTCTTTAAAATACATTACATTACTTGTTTATCCAGTATATAGTTTTTGTATTTGAAAAATAATTACTTGAGATGATACATTTTTTTGTTTTCATCCAAAAATGGGGTGGTAGTAATAATAGTAGAATGTGTAATGTATCATTCCTTAATAATGAATTATATATGAGTTGTTATATATCGTTGCAATTTTAGTAAAAGCATAATTGCATAAATAAATATTCACTTATCAAGATAAAACCATTCCTATCTCATGAAATTAATAGGCGATTTAGCCGTAGTTCAACGTAAAGAAGAATTTTATTTTTATAAATAACCCGAGCGACAATATGAAATAATTTTTGTTCTTCTGGATCATCATCATCATCATCATCATGATAATCATATCATTTAAACATTATTGAGACATTTTTAACATTATTATTATTATTATATATATTATTCATCGTCTTTTCAGTTTGTAGAGTAAAAAATTTCAATTCATTATTTAATTCATTATCGTCATCATTATTATTATTAATTATTATTATTTTAGGTAAAAATGTTGTTTAAAAATTACTGGCATTTATACTTTTATTTATTCCATTAGGTTTCTTGCTAATAGTCGTATATTTAAAATTTAGGTAATCAAATATAGTTAAAGGTTGTTAAATGGTTCTTCATACGTTCGTTTTAAGCGTCAATAAATTCCTGATCTCGTTGTAATTCGAACCTGTTGGAAGACAATAAGACACATATTCAATATTCTTGATAATCCATAATCAAGCGTTCATCAATTTCAATTTCATCTTGTTTAAACTTGTAAATGGAATCTCTTTTTTTATTTTCCAGTTTTTATTATACAAAGTTTCATAAACAAGTTAACATTTCCCAGACTAACGTAAATTAAACCTTTCCCTCCGAGAAACAGGCTTGTAACACGTAGCTAATTCAGCGATATCGGTGGATGATTGCCATAATTTTTGTTTCATCATCGTATTCATTCCCGTTTTCTTCTTCATATCTGTAATCATTAACCACGAGCAATTAAATGAAACCTCTGTTCATTGAAAGAGAATGCTCCAGAAGTTGGTTTTGTAATAAAAGGTAATATAATCTATCAATATTTTTTGTGGTTAATTGTTTCATCATCATCATTGTCTTGTCAAGTTGGGGTTTTATGCGAACAAAACAATGTTGATTAAGAAGTGGCCACCTCATAATATTATATATGTCAGATTGAGTTGTGATTCCTCGAGCAATGGACTTAAATGTCAAATCGACATTTTTTAAACTGAAACCACCTTTTAATTTTTTATATATATAAATAACAATTTTTTATTCTCTTTAATATGAAACGAACCATAATAATGAAAAACAACTCTTTTTATATAAAGAGTCATTTCTGGTTTAACTTTTTTTTT
>NC_089766.1:38824587-38842829 GCF_040412425.1 Macrobrachium rosenbergii
TGCTGCGATGCTGTTCTCAAATACAATGAATAAATGGACAGAATATATAACTGAGCTTCCCATGGTCACCTTTTCATAATGGAAAGTGTGGGCTTACTTTGTTATCCAACAAAGACAATCCTTAATTCTTGAAGATATTTCACATCTCTAATTATATATTACACTAAACATAAATACGAAATGACTAATGTAGAAATCTTTCCTCTTGGCTGAAGCTATGAAATTAAAATAATGCAAAATTGATATCTGATTAATTTCATGTGGCTTTGCTTATGAATTCCTAGATGAATTATTCCTTTACTTAAATATATGAAAGCTTAACCCCATTCCTTTGAAAGTAACGGTAGCTGAATAATAGGAGATTTTAAACTGCAATAATGATTCTGTGAATTTGTCCAGAAATCGGCGGATCAAGTTTCTGACTGAAAAGTGATCCGGCTTCCCATTGGAATATTATGTAATGGGTTGCGAGCCAAAGCGCAATGTTTTCATCAGCACAGGATACGAGTTACTCATCAGTTCTCAGGTTCTACTGTTTTCAGTGAAAGGAAATTATGCTTCACATGATGAAGGGCTTCGGTATTCACGAAAAATAATAAGAGGTAAAAGTAGTTCTTAAATAACTACGTGTGCCACATGGTAAATATTAACTATTGTGATGCGGTAATTGTGTGTGTATTATTCAAGCCTTTTCAAGCCTATAATTTACATACATGTGCACACAAACGATTCAGTAATCATGAGAGTATGAATGTAGCAGTGATCATTGTCTTATAGTTTCACGTTTAGGAGAAAAGGTTGAAATGTTGAAAATGTTTGACGTATCATTAACAGCCACACTGATGTCTTAACTTCGATTTTAGAGAAACGACTGAAGAAGCCACTTTCATGCTAGTATGATTGACGTTCCTTTCAGCCAACTATTCCCAGCTGATACTATTACATACTGTTCTCCCCTTGGTTGGGTGATGGATATGTTCAAGCCATCTCCCATTCTTTCAGTACCCTCATCTATATCGAGCACTTCCGTCATTTCCCCTATGGTATTATTTCTATATTTCTAAAAAAACTGCCCAGTATCTGACAACTAATATTTTTCTTAAAGCTTTATTCCACAAATCATCTAGATATTTAGACAGTTTTATGAGCGTATACGAATATAAACTGTGCTTCTAACAAACATACATCTTACTTTTTGTACACAGTTTGTTCTATCTAATTTCCAAATCTGACTCAGGCTGCCCGTTTTGCCTTTTGCGTCCTCAACAAATTCCAACTAAAGAGAACCTCTATGGGATATTGTTCCTAAATATTTGAGTCTCAGTGATCCCCTCCCCCTTCAGTTCTATTTCTTCCTTTTGTGCACTTTCCCTCATTTTTTTATATAAAATTTACCTTAATTCCCATCTTTCTAGATGCATGATAAAAGTGTATTAAGCTGGCCTTTGTAAATCTTGTGATGTTTCCCTGATTAAATCAGTTCATCTGCGTAATTTGTCTGTTAACTTTCAAGCGTTTGCTCCACTCAAACTTGCTCCTCTTTCCAACTACATTTTCATGGTTAACTTTAATTAGCTTTCCATATTTAACGTGAATGCAGAGAACTCTGCAAAGCCTCTCAATGGGAATAACATCTTTTCATCGGTGATGTACTTGAGAAGCTGAGCGACTTCGAACACTTTTGTCCTGTACATTTTCACTGTACAACAAAACCACCCAATTCTTCATCAAATGAAGAACGGTGACTTATAGCATACAAAAATAATATTTGCAATATTTTTAAGACTGTTATTAAAAAGGGACCCTTGATTCACAGTGAATCATTTCTGAATTCTCGTGATAAATCCGTAGCCCAATTTAGAATCATTCTCTTACTACCATGTTGAATCTGCTTCCCTCTACATGTCTCTCTCTCTCTCTCTCTCTCTCTCTCTCTCTCTCTTCTGCAAACCTGTTTCTGTTTTCATCTTAACTTCTCTAAATGCAGTTTACGTAAGTCTTTTTTTTTTTTTTTTTTTTTGCTTTCACCCTCTTTCTTCTTCCGATACCTAAGGAATAAGCATAACGATATTTGAACCCATTTGGCTTACATGGTTACGACATATTTTCTATTTCTAAGCTTGCAAAGTCACAACAGCTGCAAAATCGTCAAAATGGTGATATTCATTTCTCTCTAAATATAAAAATTTAAATAAAACTAATATAATTTCTGCTGGCCAGTCAATTTCCAATCACATATCACATCAAAACCTTTAAATGCATAACGTAAAATCAGTAAGTGAAGCTGTATATTCCATCTAACGGCTTTTATTGCACTGAGCTGGACAACTAATCTGAAAAGGTGTTTTGCAAAATTCTATGAAACTGTGAAAAATGAAAAGTACTTCAGATAACTGAGGCCAACAATCACGGATTCAACTGAAGGTTTTACAATGTTTTTGTGTTGAAACATTTTCTTACATAGATAAGTTAACTGACAGTCAAACATAATTAATTTCAAAAACCATTTTCTGCTAGCAGAGTCAGAGGGCAACTGTATGGAAGAATAAAACGCTTGAACGTATCTTACAATAATCGTCTATCAAAAAGACTCGAAAACCTTCAGAAAATGTCAGGGCTCAATTTTTGTCATTTTATTACTAAGGCCTTCACTGAATGGAGAATAAATAGAAATGGACGTCTGGCAGCTAAAAATAAATCAACTGCTGACGTTGCAAACTCAAGATCTTAAACCAATAAAGGCTGATAAGTAGACGTCACAGAAGAACAACGCCAAAGTGAAGATTTGGAAAAGATTAAGCAGCTGATATACACAAACATGATTCATTTAATAATAATCAGTTCCAGTATCTCTGATGAGTAGTGACCTTAATGTAAATTTGTAATCACACCTAACACCCACACCCACACCCACAACACACACACAACACCTTCACACACACACACACACACTGTGTGTGTGTTTATATACGAACACAAATGCATATGTAAATATATATACACATACATATATAGGGCCAATGAATTAATGGCGTACCAGCAAAATGTATGTTTTAAAAACTTAAAAGAAATAAAAGATAATGCGATGGAAAATTGAATAAATACGAAAAGTCAGAATACATCGACGTAGTCTTATTCCCAATAAAGACTATCATACAAACTTGAGGAGGTGATTCATCTCCACCGCCTTCCTTCCCCACACTTGTTCTGCCCACCTTCCTCTTCACAACACCTTCATGGCATTCCTCTACACAACACCTTCATGGCATTCCTCTTCACAACACTTCATGGCATTCCTCTTCACAACACCTTCATGGCAAAGATGAGATGTTGGCAAATAAAAGACGAATAGATAATGCTGTGAAGCGTCTATGGCAATATGTATCGCCCTTCGCGGGTTATAAACATCCTTATGCTGCTGATCATACAAAAACACACCCTTACACTTTGGGCGGAGAGAGAGAGAGAGAGAGAGAGAGAGAGAGAGAGAGAGAGAGAGAGAGAGAGAGAGAGAGCATAAGACTAAAGTCATTATCTAAATTCATATCCAATTTTAATGTAAGGATATATATCCAAGTGTTATAGCCTCAATCTTCAGTGATTCTCTCTCTCTCTCTCTCTCTCTCTCTCTCTCTCTCTCTCATCGCAATTTTTCAACGTTGGTTACTCGATAAATTTATTTTCTCCTAAGTTTGCATCGAATACTTTATCTATCCCTGGAATCTTGTTAAGAAGACAACGCATCAGCAAGGTAGGAAAAACGGTCTGTTTTGCATCTCGCTTCGCAAAGAATTTCAAGATGAAATACGAGTAAATACACTACTTAACGATGAAGCTAATGATACAACAAAGCAGAAGGACGTTATTGTCCATTAATACAAAAACCGAGCTGAAATATGAATAGAACAGAAGCCTTGTAATTACAAACGAAACAAATCACCGGGAGTGCACTGGATGACAGATACTGAAACTGGACCTATACCATTACTTTGACTAATGAAAGTTAAACTTAGAAATTAGAACCAAAGACTCAGTATTTCACTGGGAGGTCAAATGATATTTGAAAAGTTTTATTTCAAAAGTTATTGGAGGCTACATTGGCAAAAATTTTTCAGAGCGTGGCGCAAGGACAGTGTTTCCTTACACTGTGAGAAAGTCTTTTTTATACAGTACGGAAATCCTTTTTTTTTTTTGTTACTAAAGAGATGAGTTTGAAAGAACGAAGATTAGTTCCTTCGGATGTCACATAGTTGGTATACTCAGGCTGACTTCTGCTATGTATACCACTCATTATTAACGCATGAGAATCTATGCACGAGACACTAAATAACATATAAAGACTTTTACAGTAGGAAGTATGATAAAGTGCAAATTCGTGATAACCAGCATTTTTCTTGATAAACAATTCTGAAGTCTTTTATACGATGATAGCCTAATTCACTCACTAAAGCTTGATAACAGGTGGTTAGTGAGAGGTGAGGGACAGGTTGGGGAAACACTAGCCCATTCTATAAAGTGCTCCACACTTTCCTTCAGTAGCAGAGAAATGAGATCTTGGTTACAGGTGACATCACAGTTAAAGACTCAGGTTTGTATATCTAGGGAATATGCAAATTACAGTCAATTGCAATTTGTTCCTGCAAGAATAAAAACTTTTCTCTGCCCCAGAGGAGCTTGGGCAGCTACACATGTTGAGCAACCTCCACAGGCCCTATGGAGAAGTTTCCAAGCACTTACAGGTAGGAAGAGGTAAAATTGTTCTAGCTTTGCCAAACACCTGCCCTCAGTACTTGTGACACCAAGAAGTTCCTCCTGAATGCTGGGGACAGCACAGTATCATTGACTCCATGAGCCCTCATACAAAACATAAACTGTCATACACTAAACAATCATTTACCCTACCAGAGTAAGATGATGTTCTTGGACACCTCCTTCCGTAACTTCTGTACCTACAATGGATTGAACTTGCTGAATGGCTGAGCAGTAGCCTTTACAACAGAAACAGAGAGGAACTTGTCTCAGCAGAAGTAAATTAGAGAGACTGCAATCTCCTGAAGAGTAGCTGTAACTAGATAGATGCCCCTTTGAAAACACCAACCATTAGTTAGTCAACTTTGCCTGAGACATCTGCTGCAGACTTCCTGACAATACCTGACACCTCCTCCACAGCCCTGCAAAATGAGATGCTGATAGTTTCTGCTGCAAAGCAAGTGACTCCACGGCTTGCTGGAACCTTAGAAGATGTGGCTGCCAAAGCAACATGGGTCACAGGAGTAGTTCTCATAGCATCTTGGTAAGAAGGCCCAGCAGACCATTGGCCACTCAGCATGTGGCCAATGAGGAGTGTCAGTATGTGTTAAATTTAACGTAAATTAATTTGTTTTGAATAAGTCACTTTGGCAGTAATTATTCTTTTTGGAACGTAATGACCCTGTTTCCTCCTCCCGACATTTCTGACTTGTTGTATAGTTTTAATTACAATGAGCTTGTTTTATTTTCACGTGTGGTGTTGGTGCTGGCGACCTTTTGCCAGGATTTATCAGATCCTGTAGTCACTTGAGTGTATAGAGTGGATTCTTGGGGTGTTTGCAGCACAGTAATACCTTCTCTCCTATATTTTTGTGTTGATCGGTGTTTATAATTTTTTTTTTTTTTTTTTACTGTGGTAGGATATTTGTGTAGTTATTGGTGTTCAGTGTATTGGTTTGTTTTTGGGTATATTTTGTGAGATACATTTATATATTTACTTGTGTGTAATTTATTTACTATGGCTGATTTGAATATCCCGGAGCTCTTGAGTGGAGAGGGGTGGCAGGACAGGTTGGCAGACTTGAATAAGCCTGATTTAGAGTGTGTAGCAGAATTTTTTGAAATTGAAAATCCTGGGTCTGTTAGGAAGGGCTTGTTGCTTCTTAATGTTTATGAAAAGGTTAAGGTGATGAAGGCAGAAGGTAAACCAGAGACTTTGGGATTAATTTTAGCTGTTAATCATTTTCAGGTGTATTTATCCTCTACAGGGACTCCGATTAAAATATTAACGGATCATAATCCGCTGGTTTTCTTGAACAGGTTTAGGAATAAAAATCAACGGTTGATGCGTTGGAGCCTCCTGCTCCAAGAATGGAATTTTAGCTTTTCACACATTCCAGGCAAAAGTAATGGTGTCGCTGAAGCGCTGTCACGCATCAGTGACTGATCGATAGGTTGATTTGAGAAAAACCTTTTTTTTCTTCGTTAATTATTATTTGTAAAGTTGTTTTGTATATATTTATATTAACTGATTTGATTAATCCTATAAATTTATTGAATGTACAAGGTTTCCAGGTGTGTTGTAATAATGTTGTGTCAAGCGTTTGTTTTGTTTATGAAATAATTTAGGATTAAGTATTTAAGATTAAGATGTTAAATGTCGCGATTTGCAGGTTTTCTTCGGTGTCGTCTTTGATTAAGAGTGGTTAAGGGTACTTTTGATTTCTGTTTACTTTAGTATGTGTTGTCGGTGGAGGTTAATTTTAAGGTGTTACCATTGTCTTGTGTATGTCCAGGTTACTTTTAAGGTGTTACCATTGTCTTGTGTATGCCCAGGTTAATTTTAAGGTGTTACCATTGTCTTGTGTATGTCCAGGTTAATTTTAAGGTGTTACCATTGTCTTGTGTATGTCCAGGTTAATTTCAAGGTGTTACCATTGTCTTGTGTATGTCCAGGTTAATTTCAAGGTGTTACCATTGTCTTGTGTATGTCCAGGTTAATTTCAAGGTGTTACCATTGTCTTGTGTATGTCCAGGTTAATTTCAAGGTGTTACCATTGTCTTGTGTATGTCCAGGTTAATTTCAAGGTGTTACCATTGTCTTGTGTATGTCCAGGTTAATTTCAAGGTGTTACCATTGTCTTGTGTATGTCCATTAATGATGTGTGTATTTAAGGCCCAAACCCGTTTAGTGTGAGGACGCTCTCTGAAGTGTAGAGGCACTAAAACTAAGTGGATTGTAGTGAAAAGACGCTCTTTGAAACTCAGTGAGTCGCAAAAACATGTAGTGTTGAGTAAGGACGCTCTCTGGAGAAGAAAAGAGGCATTATTGGAAAGTGTTGTGAAGGGCCACAATATTGAGTGTGTAGTAAATCATTAATCATATACTGTTATGTCCCTGTTCTTTGTTTATGCCGATGGTCCACATTAATTCTTTCGTTACATAGCTTAGATAGGTCACGGGCTCACGGGTCTGTAGCACAACACAGCCGTTTTTTAGGCGCTACAGGCTGGTGTATGAGTGGTGACCTAGACTAAGTTAAGGTTAATCTATTAAGGTTTTGGTCCTTATTTTTGTTTAACTGATATTTGCGTTTTCAGAATAATTTAGCCAGGTCACGGGCTCACGGGTCTGTAGCACAGCACGGCCGTTTTTTAGGCGCTACAGGCTGGTGTATGAGTGGTGACCATGGTTGAGGTAACACTAGCCCCATTGTGGTCGATTTATATTGTTGTTGTCGGTTATCTAGGTTTAGTCTAATAATTGGTTAGTCTTGTTAACATTGGTGCTCTGCTAACCTGTGCCCACCGCTCCACTTGTGAGTTCATGGGGATATTACCATATTTCTTCATATGTTGATACCGATGTTATTTTTAAATGGTCACTATAAATTATTTACTTGTATTAGTTTTAAGTCTTAGTATTAAGGTTAAGATTTGATATCTATTGACCGTATTGAAAGTGGTACAAAATTTTTTTTGCCACTATCTCTAATCTATTTTTGCCGGGCAGTGTGATATAGTATTTTTAATCACTTTTTGAGTTTTGTCATTAGAATAATTTTTCTTATTGTCCCTGTTTTATTTCATATAGATTGAATTGCTATGTTTGCTTTTGATATTAGCATTTTTATATATTTCTTTGAATTTTGAGTAAGTTCAATATTTTTGTAGAAAAATTTTCTTGGGAAAATTTTTTTTGTTGGGTGCGGAGGTGTCAGTATGTGTTAAATTTAACGTAATTTAATTTGTTTTGAATAAGTCACTTTGGCAGTAATTATTCTTCTGGAACGTAATGACCCTGTTTCCTCCTCCCCGACATTTCTGACTTGTTGTCTAGTATTAATTACAATGAGCTTCTTTTATTTTCACGTGTGGTGTTGGAGCTGTATTCGGCGCTGTCTGGCCAGTAGTCAGTCGTTTTTCTGGACCATTAATACTGTGAGGGCTGGACTTAATTTGGAATTTACCCGGGATTTACGAGATCTGCCTTTCTTTTGTTGCTGCTGCTGACCTCCTTTGGCCCAGTCATTCTGCCAAGGGGACCTCTCTGCCAACTTGGCTTCGGTTACGGGAGGTCGGTGTTTGTGAGAGCTCTGTCCCATTTCCCCCTTGTTTTGACAGTCAGCAGCCTGGAAGACTATTTTCATTCTCAAGATCTGTTTTGTGAATAGTGCTAGTATGTGTTGGCAACAGAGAAAAGTGAAATGATATTGTATTTGACCCGGTGAAACAAGAATAGTGAATGTTCATGCGAATTATTCCTGGGCAGTGGTCCCTCACTGTCAAAGTTTTCATTTTCCGCGCATGCGTACTGAAGGTTTTTGCAGACTACCACTGGCGTTACGTCACAGAAACCTATGAATCAAATGTGTGATACGAGTAATGATGAGGTGGCCTGGGAGGCGATTACGGAGATAAAGGAATATGTCGACAATGGAATCCTTTTCTTTATTTATAATAAAGTGAATTTTATGTCTCATGACGATATTTTTGCTATCTGCAATGATTTTTATGGCGAGGATGATGTAGCAAAAGCAAAATTATTGATGTATACAAAATTCAAATGCCCCGAAAAATCGAAGACACACAGGGGAACAACTAAAAAGGTAAACGACATTAAAGAAATGATTTCATTTTTGTCGCAAATGTCGCTTCGATGTCATATTTGCATCACAAAATGTACGCAGGTGCTGTCTGTTTCGATGGAATTTATAGATGCACCTTCAAAGTGAGTCGACATATGAGTTCATTGCGGATGGAGATGGAACTCATGTCTGCTAAGTATCATAGGCTTTCAACCAGGATGGAGGATATGGAAAAATTCTGGAGCAGAAGCAGGTAATACCATACCCTGAGTGAGGCTAGAGTGAGTCCTCGCAGTGACTTACCTGCAGGGACGATTACATACGTTTTGCAAGGAACACTGAACTGAGATTATCGATGGCAAAAGTCGCAGAAAAACCTTGGACCGACCAAAGATAGAAGGAATGAAGATGGGCAACAAAAATCATTGAATGGGAGTAGCAAACCTTTGAAGGGGTGGGACGTTCTATGGATTTCGCCGAGTCCACAGCCGACGAGGAGAAGGAAGAAGAGAGATGGAACATACCTGGGCACGAGTACAAAAACGGAAGCGCTTACTGCAAAGAAGACAAGCTCAAGAAAAAGAAAGTCAGGGGCTATAAAGAGAAGGGGAGTGTTTTTGAACGAAGACGGCGTAAGCCTCCTATCATTGGGGAGAGTGATGAAAACACTTAGGCAGCTCAGCCTTTAAGGCATGTACATTTATTTGTGTCTAGGCTGCAACCTGACACGACTTCAGAAATGCTTGGCCATGTTTCTTGCATAGCAGGTGTCACGACGGTGGAGTGTGAGCTGGTTGAACAAAAATTCCTCTCACTATCGATCTTTCAAAGTCATTATTAAAGAAATGCCTCAAAGTAGGGTTAAGGATTTGTACAAACCAGAAAGTTGGGGTAAGGATATTTTGGTCCGTCGTTGGTATGATTAATCTTCATTTTTATTCTCTTTATAAATGGATTTAAGCTTTACATCTTATAACTGTAGATCAGTAAGAAATTGCCATTTTGATGTAGCCGAATTAACTCATGTTTCTGACATAGTCTGTTTGCAGGAGACTTGGCTCCCGGTGCAGGAATCAGACTACCTGAATAGAATAAATGAATTTGCATATTATGCAGTTTCCCCGGTTGATTTATCGAATGAGTTGTTAACTGGTCGTCCTTATGGGGGAGTTAAGCTTTTCTGTACCGAAAGAGCCTTTGCCTCCTGTATGCGGCGAGTAGACACCTCAAATGACAGACTAATTTGTATTGACGTGTCTATAAATGAAAATTGTATATGATTATCAATTGTTATCTTCCATACTCAGACGGACAAAATGATGCGGAATACATTGACTGTTTAGCAAAAATACACTGTCTTATGTCAGATCACCCAAATGGGGAGGTTTTTGTGGTTGGTGATTTAACGCTCACCCTGAATCACGCTTTGGTAACGAGCTGAAAGACTTCTGCACCATTACGATTATTGTATTGGTGATGTTGCTGTGATGCCCTCCGACACTTACACTTGGGTGAGTGATGCAACGGGCCATACCCGTTGGTTAGACCACCTTGTTTGCCTCCTAGTCTTCTAACACACATTAGCAATATACGTGTGTTGCATTCCATTATTGGTTCAGACCATCGTCCCTTTCATTTTCTTTTGAAGGTCTCTCAACTACCTACGCTGGTACAGACGAATGATGCAGTAGTCAGACGAAGTTTTATCTCTGCGATCTACTGGCATACAGAGTTAAATCTGAAGAAGCTGAAAAACGTCGAGTTGCTAGTTGGAAGCTCTGCAATGTAACACAAGACCATGTCAAAACGAAGATCATTATAGAGCTATTGAAAGATTTCTTTTGGACATAATTAGTGCACTTCAACAGTCGTTGACTCTAAGGAGTTGAATCACAGAGGTTTCAACCATGTTCCTGGTTGAACGACTTTGTAAAGGAATTCCATCATGAAGCACGGTATGACTATTTAGCATGGAAGGAATCTGCAATCCAAGGGATGGATATTTATGATAAAAGAAATTTTCTAAAGCTCAGTTCAAAGGGATGCTTAGATTTTGTAAGGAAAGTGAAGAGGAAATTCGATCCAATAAAATTGCTATGAGTCTTAAAGGGAGTATGAAGAAGTTTTTAGAGAAATAAATAAGAAAAGAAAATCCCAAACATTCTTGCCAGACATAATAAATAATGAGTGGTTATGAAAACATTGCCGAGTTATGGAAAGAACATTATTCTGAGCTGTTTAATGATCCTACTCATCCTGTTCCAGACCCAGTGGAAAATCAGAGTCAGGAGATGTTACAGGGACAAATGTCAATGAAATTTCGAATGCTTTGAATTCTCTGAACACTTCCAGCCCTGACATGACGGGCTGACCCTTCAGCACTTAACTGAGGCGCATCCGGTACTTAGAGTTTTACTAAGTTTATTCATTACTTCCTGTTTCTGTCATTCATACTTACCAAGAGCCTTATTCTGGTTATACTTCTCCTTTGATTAAAGATAAAAACGCGGACCACAGTGACATATCTAATTATAGACCGATTGCTCTAGCCACTGTTATCTCAAAAGTTTTGGAAGCGATTCTATTGAGAGATGCAAAGAGTACCTATTGACAAGTGACAACCAGTTCGCTTACAATCCCATCATGGAACTGAAATGCCAGTTCATATTCTTAAACACGTAACTGAGGAGTATAATGTCCGTAAAACACCTGTATTTGCTTGTTTCATGGATATGTCTAAAAGCCTTTGATAAAGTGTCTCATAAGATGTTACTTGAAGTACTGTCAAAAGAAATATTCCTTGCTATATTATTAAACTGCTTGGTGAATGGTATAAAATCAGCAAATGGTTGTCAAATGGGGCCATGTATTTTCGAGTGAATTCTCCTCCACTTCATGAGGAGACAGGGGAAGTTTATTTTCACCTTACCTGTTCAATGTATATACGGGATACCATTCCCCACACAATGGGGTATAAATCATTAAGAATAACAGAGTGAGAAGTGGCACGCCCTTGCGCCCATACCTTGGCACTGGCGTGCGTGTCAGCCCCTCCTGAAGGAGTCGGTGCCTGTCGGGTGCACTTTCCTCGCCCTGGGACTGAAGTGATAGTCCGCCGTAATTTATAGGCGTAGGACGAGAAATTCCCTGCCCAACACAATAAAAACCCTTCCTTTTTCCCTTAGCTCTTCTGGCCAATATCATTTACTTTCTTTTAGTCATTTAGTTATCTTTATTTTAATGAATCGCGAGTCATAAACTCTTGCCCTTGTGATTTAAATGCCCCTTTGTAAGCTCTGAGGGACGTGTCCCGCCTTTCATATGCGGTCAAGTTTCATTCGTAACGTCTTGGTAATTTTCCTTTTGTTATTATTATCCCTTTTCCCCTTCCATTCCTTCCAAGATCGCTGTTTGTCCTACCCCACATCTTTTGTCTGCTCGCCCTTGTCATAACATTGAGTTGGCAGTAGACGCATAAAATTAGCGTAGTTTAAGGTTAGCGAATTAAAACCTCGCGAATACTGTCGCCCGCACACGACTGTCAAATTCCCGGTGTGGGTCATCCTCAGCTCGCGTTGAACGATAGCTGAGCCAAGTACGTTAAAACGAAGATAAATTATCAATGCGAATATGTATAGTCATTATTAGTATTATTAAAAAAGGGGATGTCATTTACAAAATAAACGCTGTTTTTTCATTTACACAGCCTCTTCAAGGCAGCTTGTACTAACCGCATGCATTTTATCTAAAAATTAAGTAACCGCATTATTTTAATTCTTGAACAATAACCATTTCTTTTCATTTGTTGGCCATAGCCTCATATACGTGGTCCTATAATCTTAATTAATTCACAATTGTTCGAGTCACTTTATAAAGTTACAGTGGGTAACCAAATCTAAAGTAATTATTCTTTTGCAAGTGTTTAAATCACTTTGCGTTCTGTTAACGAAAATTGTCCCAATGTGTTATTAAAAGTAATGTCTCAGCTTCATAAAACCCTTTAGGAGTAAAGTTCATTGCAAGGCAGAATGTAGAGTAACGTAAAGCATTTGCCGCTCATTCTGAATATCGATGTACACACCGGGAAGGAGGTATGTACATCATCTTGTATGGGGAGGTATTATGATTAGCAAGAATTCGCTAGCAAATTACCTCCCCTCCTTTGTTGTTGTTGTTGTTGTTCATTTACTGTTAGCCGGCCGATCGATAGACCATCTGTCTATCGACCTAAAAACAAGGGTTAAAAGATTAAAGGCGCTCCCATTTTGATAAAGATCTTTCCTTCGAGGCAAAAGTAATCTGGCTTGGCAAGCCTCCTACAGGCCAAAAACCTTCTGCGCAGCAGGTGCAATGAGTCAAAGCATCTGTGATGGACGCCCCCTGCCCCATAGGAGGGGATAAAGGCAAAAGCCCACGAGGTCTCACACACACGCGGGCTGGAAGATATGGAGGAACTTGTGAAGACGTCTCAACACCTGGCCCCACCGATGCCCTTTGCATCCTAACCACGTGGCCCTTTCCAAAGTATACTTCCCTCGTGCCTCGACCGTATTCCTCGAGCCCACACGCCATTGCCTGGAGTTTCGAGGAGTCCCATCGCCTTGCCGCTTTACGGAAGCCCTTTGCATCTCACCACGTGAAGAAACTCGTCCTCGGAAATCGCAAGTCATCCACGGACCGCCTTTCTACACGCCCCCTCGGAAAATCTGCTAAGGTAAAGTGCCCTGAAGAGCCCCATTTCAGTCACGCTTTTGTCTCGTAATATTTTCTTAAAGAGAAAGCCAGAAATCTCCTTGTCTAATGTCCGTGCACCTCTTGCATCGGCAGTATTAATTTTTATTACTCCTTTGGCACCCTCAGTGCAGCCTGAATTCATTATTCTTTTGTCTATTTTCATTACTGGCGTATAATGTGCATATCTCTCATTTCAGAGGGATGCTATTTCGTGGAAGCTTCTCGACTGTGGCTGGAATTTCAGTTTCATTCAACCTACTGAGTTCCTTCTTTCCCGCACTAATGTCATTTATGTAAATACACTACTTTAAATGTGCCCACGTGTTTTACGTAAAATTTCCCCTCAGTAACCAGAGCCCTATGCTCATATGAAATTCTCCTTTGTTTTCCCTCTTTTTACGTTTTCCGCATCTAACGAAGTCAGAATCACAAGGCTAAATTAACTTAAACTGTTGCTACCTGTCTCACAGAGCATATTTCAAACTAAAACCACGGAAAAACGTAAAATATATATATATATATATATATATATATATATATATATATATATATATATATATATATATATATATATATATATATATATATATATATATATATATATACACAATAATAACAGAGGAAAGGGACGAGTATACGTTTGCCGAAAGTTTCCAAACATTGGCATTATTAGGGGTTAACTCTTTCATTTGGTACCTAACCAAATGAAAGAGTTAACCTCTAATAATCTCATCACTTCATAAATCTTTCCTCCTGGGACAGGAAATTGTACGTTTATTCTTCACCGTTGCTTCTTACGTATTCCAAAATCTTGTCTTAAGGTATTTTGATAAATAAGGAAACTACGTCGAAGCTGGGCATGGAGTTGAACTTGGTGTTGATTTCTTTTAAAGCAATCCTTGAATTCGATGGAGTGCTTTGGATGTTCTTGGGACACGACGCCTTCATATTGGCCTAATAATTTAGCAATAAAATTCGCGAATCTTTTCATCTGAGTTTTCAGGATTTAACAAACAGACGTAAGGAGCCCCTCCTGTAAGTGTTTTAGGCAAACCAAACATGCAATAAAAATACTCCGGGTACTTTGGGTGATAAGAATAACAACTGTGCATTTGAATTTCAAAGAAAAATCTCTTACAGTGCAGATTTACAACTGAACAACCATTTAAAAATATCAAGGCTCCCTTGTACTAGATGCTAGGTCTTTTCTGAGAAAGGATCTAAACATTATGAGTGTTCATGATAACTACAGAATTACCTGTATCTGCTTTCATCACTCATACATCTTGAAAACTAATCACTTTTACAGCGGCATTTTGTTTACCTGGCAGCCGCAGGATAGGGAGATTGGCAGATTTGGACCCAGTCACAATACCTCAAAAGAAGCAACAAGGTCATCTTTTTTCCCTTTTTAATGAATTTAATTTGGCTGTAAAAATCTGTCTAGAAATCCTTCCCTTGCCTGAACAGAATTTGTCCCGTCTCCGGTTAAAAGCCTGTGCGGAGGCCAAGGTTAGTTGTAATAAACTCTTCACTAAGCTAAACAGAATCACCAGTGAACGGGCCACCAGACAAATGCCCATTTTGCCCACCTCCTCCCGAAGTCCAGATAACCTTTCTTTCGGTTGAAGATAATCTTTGATGAGTAGATTTTCAACTGAAGAAAGAGGCACACCACTGTCTAGACAGTGAGGAATACTTACCTAGAGACGACCTGCTGTATAGATAGTGCCTGAGGCATCCCTTTCGAAGGTTGCAAGAAATCCGGAGCTTGTATAAATTTCTACCAATACATCTACACTGGACTGCTTAGACTTTTAAGGGCCTATTTATCCTGCTCTATTTCTGGATGTGATTGTTGGGAACAATAATAATAATGATGATAATGTGGAAGAAATGGTTCAGTTATTTAAAGCTCTCTACTTGAAGATATACACTACTTTTGCCTCATCATTTCAAGCACACGAAGATAAAAGATTAAAGAAAGAGTGCAGGTGAAATTCAAAAACAAAAAAAAAGGCTCTCCTATGAAAGACATCAATCTTACACGAGACATCGAGAGGAGCGAATCAGATGTGGGATTAATGAAGGTTTGAGAGAGAGAGAGAGAGAGAGAGAGAGAGAGAGAGAGAGAGAGAGAGAGAGAGAGAGAGAGAGAGAGAGAGAGAGACGTGGTCGAATTCTTAATTTAAGGAATTAAATGCTCCAAGAATGCAGGTTAGGAACGACTTTTCGATAAAGAGTAATTAAGAGATAAGGGGAGGAGAAGCTACGTCCGGAATTAGTTATTAGAAACAGACAAAGACAAACACACAAAGATAGACAGACAAGCCGAGAGAGAGAGAGAGAGAGAGAGAGAGAGAGAGAGAGAGAGAGAGAGAGAGAGAGAGAGAGAGAGAGAGAATTATCATCCGTTATCTCATGATGATAATATTAAAAGGACATTCTCTGTACTGGTGCTTTGACATTTTTCGATATTTGTGGCTTAATATTTGCATATTTGTAAATATATATATATATATATATATATATATATATATATATATATATATATATATATACATATATATATATACATATATATATATATATATATATATATATATATATATATATATATATATATATATATATATATACACATACATATATATATATATATATATATATATATATATATATATATATATATATATATATATCTATCTTAATATCTGAGTGTGCACGCATACTTGCAAATATATATATATATATATATATATATATATATATATATATATATATATATATATATATATATATATATATATATATATATATATATATACATATACATATATATATATATATATACATATACATGTATATATACATATATATATACATGTATATATATACATATACATGTATATATACATATATATATATATACATGTATATATATACATATATATACATATATATATATATATACATATATATATATACATATATATATATATATATATATATATATATATATATATATATATATATATATATATATATATATATATATATATATATATATATATACATATATATATACGTATGCGCACACACGCAGATATTCGCCGATACAATCTTTTTATCAAGACTTTGAATCAGTTTATACGTCTTCTTTCACCCTTCAGGAAAGCTTCTCAGGAATAAGGGAAAATTATTCATGGTCGTTTTTCTAGTCGATGGACCGTTTTCCCACCACTCGGCGGCGTCTTCAGGACTGGATTACAAACTGACATACAATGTTTTAGTTTTAGTTTATTTTATTGTGCCGGCTTTGTCTGTCCGTCCGCACTTTATTCTGTCTGCACTTTTCCTGTCCACCCTCAGATCTTAAAAACTGCTGAGGCTAGAGGGCTGCAATTTGGCTTGTTGATCATCCACCCTCCAATCATCAAACACAACAAATTGCAGCCCTCTAGCCTCAGTAGTTTTTATTTTATTTACAGTTAAAGTTAGCCATAATCGTGCTTCTGGCAGCAATATAGGATAGACCACCACTGGGCTGCGCTTAAAGTTTCATGGGTCGCGGTTCACGATACCGAGACCACCGAAAGATTGATCTATTCTCGGTGACCTTGATTATACGATTGCGCCAAAGAAACTTCGCCGCATCTTTTACTTGTTTACTACTGCATGCGGACTCTTTAAAATTCAAAAGTCGTCATGCAGCAATAAAGACGTCGCGTGTCTGTTTGTAATTTAGTCCCGAAGACGTCACCGACGAGGAAGGAAGCGGCACATCGACTAAAACTGGTAAATGGAGAGAATCTTCAATGATTTTTCCTTAATCTTAAGAAGCTTGTCTGAAGAGAAAAAGAAGAAGCAAAGACTGATTCACAGTCTTGATAAAAAGATTATATCTGCGAAAAATCCCATTAATTTTAATTATATATATATATATATATATATATATATATATATATATATATATATATATATATATATATATATATATATATATATATATATATATATATATATATATATATATATATCGAACCTGATTTTGCCAGATTTTTTTGTTTGATAACTAAGAACTTTTTTAAAAATGACATTTATATAAAGAAACTAAGAAAACTAAAATCTATATTCTAATTAAAACACTGGAGGTTATACAGTTAGAAATATCGAATACAAAACTACCATACCATATTTTTTGTTGTACGTTACTGTAATAATAATAATAATAATAATAATAATAATAATAATAATAATAATAATAATAATAATAATAATAACGATTATTTAAAATGCACCTATTTTTATATTTAAATGTGACGATTGTGTAGGGTGATCTCAAAAGCGTGAAATTTAAAATTAAATTTACAGGCTATTTGTGAAGGTTCAGAAGACAACAGTGACGCCTTATACAAAAACTAATTGGATTCAGAAGAATTTAATTTATGCCATAATATTCTCACTTCAGCCTTTCTTGAGTACTACTCAAATGTTTCTTCTCGCCAAGAAAAGTGCTTTAAAACTTGTCCTCACTTCACGCAAAAAATTAAAAGCAAAGATTGGGACGACTTAACTGCCTGAAGAAAGAAAAGACATTTGTCTTCTTAACCCGGAAATCATTTGCAGATGTAAAAAGGTAATTTATCTCCGCCTCATCCCTTTAACGAC
>NC_089766.1:38848329-38886145 GCF_040412425.1 Macrobrachium rosenbergii
TTTTATCCTTTCTCTGGCTGTTTTCGATGTATCACTGTACCCCATAGAAGTCCAGAAGCATGGTTACTTTTCTTCTTTGGAGGAAAGGCTTATCTGATCTCTAGCTGTTATTTCCCCCCGCCCACCGCAACACACACTCACATAAATACACACACACACATATATATATGATATATATATGTATATATATGTGTGAGTGTGTATGTATATATAATTGATGCATGAAGGGGCTGATGTAAACGTCTATTTTTTATGTATGTATGATATGTATGCATGCGCATGCATTTGTCTGTGTAACTATATGCATGCACATTAAATACGTATATATTCGTGCGGTCCTGCACACCCACAATTTTATATCATGTACAGATATGTTTTATATACATGCGTAAATGCATACCATTTCGTGTTGAAGTCGATTTTCTTAATTGAAACGAGAGAGAGAGAGAGAGAGAGAGAGAGAGAGAGAGAGAGAGAGAGAGAGAAAATAAATATAAAAGTAATATTACTATCAGTGTTGTTATCTGTCTCTGTCCCACAAAACTGAGTTTTCTAAACTGTTAAAAACGAAAATATGAAACAGACGAAATGTGTCGATCTGTGCTCGATAAGATGTTTATTTTGATCTGTCTGTCTGTCTGTCTCTCTCTCTCTCTCTCTCTCTCTCTCTCTCTCTCTCTCTCTCTAATCTTCAGGTCCATCTCTAATGTTATTGCTGAGTCCAAAACAACGACCAAACGCTTGAAATGAGGTCATATGATCCTTAGTCAACATTCCAGTTGACGAGAGAACAAAACGATCGATTCTTAATATGGTTTTCCTTCCCACCTTCTTCTTCTGAGCCTGAAATTTATTTGTTCCACGGCAATGTGGCCTCAATTTCAGGCAATTTGGCCTCAATTGCCCACAGGCAAAACCCACGAAGAGCATTTTATGATCTGAATCCATTTCCGATATTACGCGCTCACCCAGAAGTGCAGGAACATGCAAGAGTTCGTCTCTGTTTTATCATTTTCTCCCCTTTTTTTCTTTTACGCTTTCTTTACGGCTCGAAATAATCCAGTGACAAGATACGATGACTCTTCCACCTGAAAGCTCACTTGGAGGTGCTGGAAGTTTATGTTCGAAATCACATCTGTGTGAAAGATTATTATTCGAAGATTGGAAGGAGCTAACTAAATTAAACTCTCAACATAGATAACATATATATACATATATATATACATATATATATATATATATATATATATATATATATATATATATATATATATATATTATGCATACATGCATATATGTAAATTTGTCACGTATGCACGCTTAACTTTTTATACCAAAAATATTAAGCAAAATAAAAAGACTAAATATCGAATTCTCTATACCTTAGGATTACTTATACCCACGAGGATTTGTAGCTGATAAGCGCATCTGCCCCGGCTGGGAATCGATAGAGGCGCTTTATATAATTCCCCGTGGGTGTTTGACATCCCAAGGTTTAGTTAATTCGATATTCAGTTATATCTGTGGTTTATTAGAGGATTTCACACATTGTTAGGAGATGTTTGGGCATTGGAGATCATGATGCTAATTATTCCTAGACTTCATCCCTTTTGAGATTTCTTTTCTGTGAGTCATAGCTCTTTTGACTAAAATGGGACTCATCACTATAAACCTCCTCTTGTACTGAAGGGCACCATCAGTAGGTTTGAGGTTGTTTCAATCCCGCCCTTAATATTTTAGATTCTTCAAATGTCCAGCTTCACCTCCACAGATTAAATCTTGTAGGGGCGAGGTCCTTTGCCTTGGAAATAACAGGCGCAGTCTGTAACAACAGTCGCAAACATTGACCATCGCCAGCTGCCAACTGCAGTCCATATGTAACTCTCAGGTGACAAACAGAAACCTTCTTCCATTTTCCCTGAGGAAGGACAAAAGAGGAACTTGCTGCTGGAAGAGTCTCATTTGACGGCGTTTGGAGAAGAATCGAACAGAACTTCACTGAATTTCTTGAAAATAAAACAAATTCACTTACCTGCGGTGCCCTTCTTCCCCCATACGGAAAATTGAATCCTTTAAGATGATGTTGATTCTTCTTCTTCCATGGACAGACTTATGGAAGGGAAGGGGAGGTGGGAGTCATTGCTTTCCTTTCCTTTTCTCTTCCTGAGATTTTATGGCCAAACTTTCTATGAACCCAATGAATATCTTACCTGTCAAAGGATTTCAATATTTTTAGGAAATTATTTTCTGATTTAGTGAATGATATACTGTAGTCTTTCGTTTGGGATTTTAACGGCCTATTATCCAAAGCGCCGTCCTCCCCAGATAATAGAGAGAGGGAGAGAGCTAGCAAACGCTTCCCATTAAACCATGCAATGAACAGGAGTAGGCCTAATCCACAGACCAAAGAGTGACGGTGTACTTTGTTTATGAGAGTGAATCTTAAAAATTCTAAAAGGAACATAATATATGTTACTGATTTCAATTTAAGCATTTGCAGTGGATATGAAATTTTCATATTTCAAACACTAATCACTGATAACAGGGAATGGAACACACTAAAAGCACATTTGTGGTGGAGTAACACTCGTCCACTCCTGTGATTCTGCCGGACTACCGAACTGTCCTGTCTGTTCTCAGCTCAATGGTATATGTGTGTGTGTGTGTGTGTGTGTAGAACAGCATGTGTGTGTTTGTGCCTCTGTATATTGGTTTATACACAAAGAATACATAAATTCTGGTTCACAGAGAGATACGGATAGTAACGTAAAAGCTATTCATATAACAACAAATGTACACCCACCAAAGAAACCGATGTCGCCTCGCCAAACCTTGCTGTGAGAGATCATGTCCTTCTTGCTCTGAAGTTCCAACTACCAATGCATAGTTACGATGGTTCGAATGAGAGGAGGAGGGAAATTACCAAATTCAGACAAAAAAGTGCAATAATGACTGAAATATATTTCAAGGAGAGAGAGAGAGAGAGAGAGAGAGAGAGAGAAATTTTATTCTTTTAAGAAATGTAATCGATTTTATTTATATATTAATTATCTCTTTTAAGCACCGAGCACGGTGGGGGGTGGGGTGGGGTAGGAGGATATTATGATGAGGAGGTTAAAGGTGATGGGCAATGGGGTGATGTTAATGTAGGGCTTGACGAGATTCGCTTATCAACATATTTGAAGTGGCGATATTAATACCCTTATTGATAACAGTTAATATCAATTATTCCAATTCGCCATGAAGACATAGATATGTATCATTATAGCATTACTTATATCATCGTTTACGTTCTGAATAGTTTTTTGAGGAAAGTGGGGACCTGGTTTCCAACGAGGAGTTTGCGACACAGCCATGGACGATGTGTCCCCAAAGCCAGTAGCTGAGTAGTTTTGACGGCTGGTAAATTTGCAGCCTCTGTGTAACTTTATTAGCTGGTAAACACGATTATCTATATTACGAGCAATAACTCCACCATATTGTTGTCTTCTTTAGTCTATGTAATATATACTTATATATGGCATTTTTTTGTAGAGATGGCGACGAAACAAACAAAGACAACTCTGTTGAGCATATAACTCAAAGAGGTCGGATCATTGGTGAGTGGAGCGTGGTGTTCCAACACGAGATATTGCCGTGAGCGTTGGAGTGTCAACTCGCACAGTCAAAAGGTGGATATCAAGATGACGGGAAGAGGAACATTGGCAAATAGACCTAGGAGGACGCCCACGCATAACAACACGACAACAAGACGAACAAATCATTGCAGCATCCTTAGACGACCCCTGAAAACTTTCAGTAACTATCACGCAAAGCCTGAATTGCATCTCTCGTGCACTCCACAGACAACCAGACAGCGACTGAGGGAGCATGGGATCAGGTGCCATGTTCCGGCGGTCAAAGAGGAGTTAAAGGAATGGCACCGTGACACTCGTCTGGGCTTTGCTCTGCAACATGTTGTTTACGATATCGTTGACTGGAAAAATGTAATCTTCAGTGATGAAACTGACTGTACATCGATAGAGTCCGGAGCAATGCACGTCTGGCGACGCATCGCCACAAGATACGATGCTAGAAATATTCAGGAGAGAGCTAGGGGTGGGAGGGTCGGGGTTAGTTACTGGGGCTGGATGTCAAGTTATGGCCCAGGGGAATTGGTAAGGGTGAATGGCACTTTGAATGCCAGGGAATATACACTAATTCTAGAAAATGTTATGCTGCCAACAGTAAGAGCAATGGTGATCCCTGACGGAGAACCCATCATATTTGTCCAAGACAAGAGCCGCATACACACCTCCCATGTTGTGACCGAGTGGTTCAGGAGGCACCCTGAAATTCAGGTAATGGACTGGCCTGTCAAAGACTGTGATATCAATCCCATAGAGAATCTATGGGGAATAATGAAGGCAGAAATAGAGATTGGACCAGAACGGACATGCAATACTATTGACCGAGCAGTGATAGAGGTTTGGGAATCTGTGCGACGCAGACCAAACATTTGCGAACGGCTCATAACCTCGATGCCAACCCGCATAAACGAGGTAATAGATGCCAGAGGTGGTTCGACCCACTATTGACAAGGCCATTCATTTCCTACAGATATTAGTACTCCAACGTGGAAAGTGTTTGAAGATGCACAATAAGTAATACCTCTACAGTAACTGTGGTCTGGAATTCATGTGTATTTTTACGTGCAATATAATACATGTAATGCTTCCAATTGAATGTTCTTATTTATGATTTTTTTCGGTTCCCATGTTATTTATTTGTTATTTTTGCATGCAATATAATGCATGCAATGCATCCAATTGATTGTTTTATTATATTGTTGCTGTTCTCCATGTTATTTATCTATTTGCTATTTTTACATGCAATATATATGTTACAGTGAATCTGTATAATCAGGGAATATATATATTCTCTGATATTTTCAGGGAATGTGCATAATGTCTGATTCACTCAGAGGATATGTATATTCCCTGAAATTTTTAGTGAATATACATATTCCCTGATTATTCGGCCTTATTATTATACAGATTCCCTGAATCGTGTTTGGTATGAAAGAACAATGAAATAAATAGCTGAAACGATAAACAAAGCCTTGTTTTCACAATGTAAACTTGTATATGGTATGGTAGAATAATGGAATAAATCACTAAAAACAGTAAATACACTTCTGTAATATTTTATTTATCACATAAACACTTGGATGTAACAAAATTTATTATGAACAGAAAAATAAAACTTGTCTGTCACAAAATACTCATTTAAAATAAAACTAGTAAAATTTAATTTGGATCGTTCTAATATTTCGGGAAGAAGCCTTGTTTTCAATGCAAACTTGATGACATCGTGAGATGCATTTAACTTTCATTTAAAACATTTACATCGATTTGTTTGACAACGTTTTGAACCAGCACAGTTGCATTTGGCGAAACCTTGACCACCTGACTTCGACTCTTGCTGCACAGCAGTTTGAAGCAAAACAAATCTATCGGTTGTCACATGGTCTTTTGAATACAGTTCATACGTACATAAATCAAACTGATTCCTGGTATATTTCCCACTCAGCACATTTATACCACTCTTCACTGCAATCGTGTAATTGTCATTTCGTCAATATCCATAATTATTCCCATGATAAGATGGATGGATGACCCCTATCCACCATTGGTATCGGAATCGTTACATTGTTCCCGACGTTTCCACGGTCCATAATACGACGACTTCGTTTAACCATACGTTCAGCTTGTAAAAGCTGTGCTTCGCACGCACGTTTTCGCTGAGAGGTAATATTCTTTTGACGAACGGAGAGTGGTGATGTTGGTTCGACAGCAGATGGTTCAGCAGTAACTGGTTCGACAGCAGATGGTTCAGCAGATGGTTCGACAGCAGGTGGTTCGACAGCTGCAGAGAGAGACATTACACTCACTACAATCCACGATAATAACATAAAAATACAGTGTATTGAGGGAAATTTGTTATCCGTTCGACCATAAGGATACCCTACTGACTAACCTCTAATCACAGTCGTGCACAATACTCCCAGTGCAGTGACTTGTTCGACAGCAGGTGGTTCAGCAGTGACTTGTTCGACAGCAGGTGGTTCAGCAGTAACTTGTTCGACAGCAGGTGGTTCAGTAACTGGTTTGTTCGAGCTGGTTTTGGAGGTTTGGTTTCTGGTTTAGTAACTGGTTCGACAGCAGGTGGGCATTAACTGGTTCGACAGCAGGTGGTTTAGCAGTAACTGGTTCGACAGCAGGTGGTTTAGCAGTAACTGGTTCGACAGCAGGTGGTTCATCTGAAGTTGTTTCTTCCGTAATTACTGCCAGCAAATCGTCCTCACTTTGGAGACGGTGAATTACATCATGTGGAAGAGCTGAAGTTGTCAGTCCTACTTTTGCATCGGATCCAAACAATGCAGCAAATGGTGACCTTCTAATGCCAGAATGGTAGCTAGAGTTTTTTTGAAACTGCACAAATTTTAAACCAACTGTCAGTCTGTTGTATTATTATCACTCAACCAGGCTACCAACATATCTTTAATATCACAGTTTGCTCGTTCAACTGACCCCTGGCTCTGAGGATGTCTAGGTTTTCCATGAACCATTACGAGATCAGGCCAAAGCAGTTTAAGTTCTGTAATAACACAAGCAGTAAACTCCGATCCGTTGTCACTTTGTAGAATTTCCGGTGCACCAAGTAAAAGAAAAATATCCAACAGCTGATACGCAACTTCTGCAGCACGTTTTGATGTGAGAGGTCTCAATACACAGAACTTTGTAAAATGATCTTGGTAGACCATTATCCACTTATAGTTGCCTTGCTTCATCGCCTGCATGTCTACAAGGTCAACTTGTGATCTGGAGCCAAAGTTCTTTGTCAGAATAGGTCGAACAACAGTCCCTTTGGTTGTTGGTCGCTTACGTTTACGCTGACATTCGATGCACAGTGATTTGTAAATAGATATTGCATCATGGGTAATGTTGGCATACTTTTTAGATAATTCCTTTACCATCTTATCGCGCCCTCCGTGGCCAGTTGCAATATGAGCACGCTTAATAATGTCAATGTATCCTCCAATGTAGTAAAATAGATAGGATCTTCATTGGCAGTCCGTCTTCTAATCAACTTGAGAACATCACCAATGGATCTCATACTTCTTCAGAAGGTAGTATTCATGAGAATCTATGTCTTTTTGCCTGACTTGTCAATTGCTGTCAGTTCTGAAATAATTTCATTATACTGTTCTTTTGGAAGCAAGACAGATTTCTTTCCTTCACTTCTTTGGAATAATTCTTTGAAAATGTGCTTCTAAATCACGCTCAGTTGGATTTGCCATGGTGTTGACAGTAGGAAGGATGGCGTATGACGGGTATAGCACCGGGCTTGGAAGGTGGTAATTAGATGGACTCTACCATGGTTCGCTAGTTCAGTGGTTTTACATTGTGTTTACATTCAAGTTTACATTGAAAACAAGGCTTTGTTTATCGTTTCAGCTATTTATTTCATTGTTCTTTCATACCAAACACGATTCAGGGAATCTGTATAATAATAAGGCCGAATAATCAGGGAATATGTATATTCACTAAAAATTTCAGGGAATATACATATCCTCTGAGTGAATCAGACATTATGCACATTCCCTGAAAATATCAGAGAATATATATATTCCCTGATTATACAGATTCACTGTAACATATGTGCATCAAATTAAATTGCCCAAGTTATTAACTTGTTATTTTTACATGCAGTATAATGCATGTAATGCATCCAATTGAAATTCCATTGTAATTTATTTGTTATTTCTACATGCATTATAATGCATGTAATTCATCCAATTAAATTCATATCTATGTTGTTCTCGTGTTTTATTTGTAATGCATACAAGATGAAACGCCTCCAATTGAAATTAGGAGGCCTGCAGCTTTGCAATAGCATTAAAAAACCATGATTTTTTTTATAGTAGGACCATTCTAGATAAAACACAACCAACATGCAAGAAAAGGACAAGAACGAAGTTAGATCCTTACTTCTTTTGGTTATCCATATGTTTCTAGTGTAAGTTTTAACCTTATTTATGTTAAGAACGTTATTACACTACAGCAGACAATTTTGCCTGGAATAAATGATGGAAAAATCCCTTTCCCCCCTTGAGACTCGCACCTTAACCAACAGAATTCCATCAAAACTTATTGAAGTGTTGCAATCGAATGCACTACTGTGCATTATCGGGGTCATGGAATGCTACTGCACCTACAGTATACTCATGGTTTTACACAACACCTGAGCCGTACGTGGGTGAACTAATTAGATAAAGTCTAGTATGGCTCTGGTGTTGTGTAAAACCCTGAGTATAGGTGCAGTAGCACTCCACGACCCCGATAATGCAACACTTTTATGAGATTTGATGGCTGAACTGATAACATCACTAACTAGTATTCTGATGTTTAAGGGTTCGAGCCTCGAGGGGAAGGAGTATTTTTCCAAAATCGTCATTAGCAAAAGTTATGGTGATTATGGATATCAGTTTCCCTAATTTGAGAGTAAAACCGTCGAAATATGCTGCATCAAATATAACCAAAAAGTAGCTTCGTTCTTTGCAAACTGAACGGAGAACAGAACCATAATAGCAGATGGCCGAACCGTCGGAGATGTAAAGCCGATTCTAGGGGCCTTTCAGACGAACAAAATAACGCCAGAAGCCAGGAAATATCGTAAAAATTCTGGTAACACTTCAACAGAAGTTTGTGACAGGGATATTTTTATTTCCTCGCTACTGACGTCATTTTGTTGACTATCAGAATATAGTAACCATGTTTTCCCCAGACACTTGCCCGTTCATCTAGAAGGTGCCTAACAGGTGCGAGGATGAATATGAATAATTAAGACATATATTTCTTTATATGCATATTACTTTTTTTTTCTCAAAACGAAAATAGTAATAACGATAGCTTTGTGAATGAAAAAAAGAAAAAAATTATCAATACACATCACATCAGTTTTGTTTCTTAACATTTCTTTAATATTTTTTTTCCTATTTTCCAATTCTGAGGGTGCGATAACGGACTGCTGATTTGTAAAGGGTGCACACTAAAGGGAGAGAGAGAGAGAGAGAGAGAGAGAGAGAGAGAGAGAGAGAGAGAGAGCCCTTTTTATTCTTTTAATAAATGTAATCGCATATTGTTTTGAAAGTAATCACCAAGAAATTTCATGACCTTGTTTTATTTTAATTTCGTATCATATTTATAAGAAAAGTCCATAAATATTGATGAAACTGGCTATTCATATCAATATTGTCCTAAACAGCCATTTAACTACGTCCTGGTAGTTGGACCGCAAGACATCTTTCAGGGCAAAAAGGGCATTCTCTCTCCAGCCAGGTCTGGCGAGGCGACATCGGTTTCTTTGGTGTTTGTATATAGGAAACTGGAAGACTAATAGAGTGCTTATGGATGAAACAAGTTGTTTAGTTACGATCTCAAAATATAAAGTACAATGGAATTTGGAGACCATCAGAGTGCTTATGACTGTCAACAAAAATGACTTTATGATCTCATAAATTCCCTTATCACCCAAAGACAGCCAAAATTGAAGAATATACTGCATCTGCTTTGTAATCCTTTCACTCTAGGCCGCCTCCCCCCCACAAACAGCTTTTACTTAAGTCCGTCAGTAATGAAAACCAAAGCCCTTATCGCCATGTTCATCCGCTGTAGCTTAACCTAGACTCTAATTCATTTTATATCCTGTCCTACCGAAAGCTTCATTGAGGGCACCATTACAGTATCGATAAAACCCCAGATTTACATTGGATCTGTCCCCTTATCAAGAGCCATTACAGAAGCAATGACGTCATTTGGCCATAACCAACATTCCATGATAATTAATTGAAATTCGCCTCAGTTGGATCTGTCTGTCTCAAGATCTGATGATCAAACTTTTTTCCAGTTCTACCCATATGTTTAGAGGAAATCTGTGCACAGACAAACATACAGAGAGCCAGTGACACAAGCAAACAAACTCTGGGGAACTGAAGTACCTCCCAGAGTCAGCTGCTATTAAGGTTTAAGAGAGACTTGCCAGAAAGCATATTTGCAAGGCATCGCTTATATTAAAATAGGGTCATGATTCGGCTCCTTATAGAGCCCCAAATCTTTGTATTTATGGTTGAAGCCAGAGGATGTTTTTATCGGAGCCATAAAATCCTGGAAGGTGACCTGCACTCCTTATCTCACATCCTCAGCCTTCCTTGGACGCTGAGGCTTAGTCGAAAATAATTTATGGAGCTGCCGATCGGGCTCTTGCTCCAAAGTGTTGTGGACAGAAGATACTGGAGGTTGTTAGAAATGCGGGCTGTTTGTTCTTGGTGCTGTAGATGAGAAATTTCCAGTAACAATGATTTTTTCCATTGTAGTACAGATTTTTAAAGATATGTCAGCTACTGAAACTTTTAAACATGATTTTTTTCAGTCAACGACAAACACTTTCCTTTCGTCTACTGTCCACATATTGCTTGTTATTGTCCTAGTAAATAACAGGACAACGTATTCATCACGTTTTTTCCTTTTCACTAGTTTATTTTGATTGTCGAAAGCTCAGTTTAAGAGAACTCAAAGTTTTATATGTATACACGACACACACATATATATATATATATATATATATATATATATATATATATATATATATATATATATATATATATATATATATGTATACAGTAGTATATATAAAAAGGAAATTCCATAATGAAAATAATGTTAACTGTTTAGTATATTTATAAAAGGTACATAAGAAGCATACACACACACACACACACACATTATATATATATATATATATATATATATATATATATATATATATATATATATATATATATATATATATACATATATATATATATATATATATATATATATATATATATAAAGTTTTTTTTTTTTTTGCATAATTATTATTATTATTATTATTATTATTATTATTATTATTATTATTATTATTATTATTGAAACAAATAAGTTTAAACTAATGAGAAAAATATTCATACACATCAGGAGACTGACTTGCATTTGACGCAGTATTTTGAGGAACATTCTATTTTGGCGAACAAAGAAACGTCTGATGGACCAGTCTGATCTTGCTATGTGTGTGTGTGTGTGTGTGTGTGTGTGTTCTAGCATAACTCTGAAATGCAATGAGCAATTTCAACCAAACTTGGTATACAATATGACTTACTATGTAGAAAAGAATACTGTGGGGGTAAGACACCACCGGCACCAAATGGGGTGGGGGTGACATGTAAAAAAACCGAAAACTACAGACATTGGTGTCTAATCCATAGATTTTGAGGTCGCTGAGATGAATGGTGACGCTCTGATGCCCTTCAAGTCCAAGTTCAGCCCCGATAGGAGTGGGGATGAGAAGAGGTGAAACATAAAATGTCAAAAGTGTTGGGGAATGTAATGGAAGCAACTATCTTAACTGGAAAGGAAGAGAGTGAGAGAGGAGAGATTGAGAGGGAGAGGAGGAGAGACTGAGTAGATGGCTTGTTAGGGGAGAGAGAGAGAGGGGGGGAGAGAGAGAATAGAGTGGGTGTTGAGTAGAGAGAGAGAGAGAGAGAGCGCACCTGAGTAGTATTAAATTCCCGATGCCAGAAAATCTATTTACGAAATTGTAGTACCAAGTTTGTTGTTGGAAACAAATCGCCAGATTAGTGTAGATGTTGGTGTAGCTTTATGCAAATAAACATAATGAACTGTTTTGTGTCTGTGTCGCTTGACCTCGAAAGCCACAGAGTCACAGACTTCAACTGGAGAATGATACACAAACAAGGAAGAAGGAAATAGTTTAATCTATCAGGAAGCCAATAGTTGTGACAGAAAGACAACATTTTCGTAAGATAAAGAACTTTTGAGAAAGAGAGTTAACTGTGTTTTCAATCAAAGTTGGGACCAAAGCATGTTATTATACAAAGCTCAACTGGTCGCATAAAACATAAAATTTATTTGATAACTAAAGGTTAAACATATCAAATGGTAATTATATAAGAGAGCAAATGAACAAATTACAAAGGAATTAAAGGCAGTCAAATGAACAAAGTTAGCGTTCAGAATAATAAATGCGTCACAACACGACACCAGATGGTCGTCAATCCTCAATAGTCGAACAATAGTTGTTCTTTCGTTTTGGTATTTGCTTGTTGTAAATTTATATTAGGTTAAATAGTTGATGAATGCAGAACTGACTCAATAAACACATTTGTGTCCTTAAGATACTGTTTATCGTGGGTCGAGCTTGAAAACACAATATGCTCAGAAAATTCAACATAGTTTAGTTAAATGTAAGTGAATTAACTGGTGGTGCTTGGGATGATGTCATACCTACAGTGTTGATACAACTATATTAGCGCAGCATTTCGAAATGTGGCCGTGCCGAAAGTTGCAAGTGACAATGCATTACCAACTTTTTCGGATGTACGTAAACATAACACTGAATCTCCTCAACTTTCGGCTTCGACGGAAGCGTTTATCGCAGTCACAGAGAAATCAAATACGTAGAGTAAAACAGACGTGGCTCTCGTTTCAGTATCATGTGCACAGACGACGATAGCAGATATATTCAGATTCACATGAATAATAGATACAAACAACAGCGTTCGTTGGAAGCCCACGCAAAGGCATCACAGCAAATATGATACTTCACGACACCTTTTCCATCTATTCTGCGCAGCCACTTTGCCTATTACGCAGCCAGAGCTGAAGCCGCATTTGCCGTCCATGCGTTACTCATTCTAAACCTTCTTTCCACCAGAACACAAGCCATTGCCCATTATGAGAATGGCAAACAATAAAGGTGAAATAACGTTCCTTGTAAGCACTCGCTGCTTACTGGTTCATTTCCGACAAAAACATTAATATCAGCTTTCGCATTTACTTCCGATTCATGGAGATATTCAGTTACCCATATTTGGCCAGTGCAAGATTATTGGTTTGTGAATTACTGAACAATGCCTTGCTTCACTTATATATTGCTGCACACATATTTTTAACACAAATATACTTGATCTGTGCAGCTTGTTAAAACCAGTTTTTTCTGTTATTAGTATTTTTTCCATTCATACAAATATACTTAACATTATGATAACTGAAACCAGTGCCTTTATATTATACTGAGTGCTTTTAAGTTTTTCCGTCGTCAAACAGTTGCTTGGACTCCTTATCATAAGTTGGCTGTGATTGCCATTGTTATAGTTAAGCTCAGGTAGATGCAAGACTCAATCATTCATCTGCATAAAATATTACTGCCATTTTATGTTGCAATAGTTTTAGTAATAAATTCTTTATTTATTATATCATTTTCTAATTTCCAGGATGACTAGTATTCATAGCATGCAGGTACATTATCTGCTAATCAATAGTGTTTTCATTTTACTGGAGTTCAGCCTCAAGCCCCACCGACTACACCATTCCCTGATCCGGTCCATGTCCCGACTGAAGCTGAGGGCGGCTTCGTTTATAAGTGGAGACTTTATTACACCCACAGGCCTACAACCGTATCACCTGTATAAACTAAAAATAACAGTGGACCAAGAACACTGCCCTGTGGAACTCCAGACACAACAGGTCTTGGTTCACTAAAGATCCCATCCACAGCAACTCGCTGCTGCCTACCTGTAAGGAAATCATGAAGTAATCCTAAAACATATCCACTCACTCCAAGATCCTGAAGTATAATAAGTGCCTAGTGATTTACTAAATCGAAAGCAGCACTAAAATCTATTTGAATGACTCTGCACTCAAAACCCTTATCAAGGTTCCCTTGCAAATGGCAAATGAAGTCTGTGAACTACACTGGATTCAATGTCAACATTCCAATGATGAAACAATTAGCCATAGAGGGTACCTATGTTCTTTTTTCTGGGGAAGTTCAGTGCCAATACATACAATTGTTCATTTAGTAAGCAAGAATAGAAGAAACAGCTTAATTTGGTTTAAAAATTTACATTTACTGAGATTTATAGTCTCGTACAGTTTCTGATGAAAACTAGTACATCCAGCACTCAAATCATAACAACTGAAAGAGAGCGGAATCTTCCCCGGCAAAACTGTTTCCTGGGTTACAGCACTTATGAGAAAAAATCAACATTACGATCTGGTTATTCCATGTGTGACTGAGGGGTATCTTTTATTCATAAGTAAACTGAGCACCCGATGAGACAATATGGATCCTATGATACTATATGCATAAATCTTGCAGTTCTCGTAGTTGCCAAGTCTATGAAGCGAGTGAGTTAGACACCAAAAGCAGACACAGTAATGCCAATTGTTCCTGAGAGACAGCTGACTGCACATATGAACCTTTGTTAAATATGTTAAAGAGTCAGTTTGCCCCAACAGAAAACTAAGTATCTATTCTAATCCAGTCTCTGGCGGAGGGTGGGACAACACATCTATTTATGCACAGTAAGATCAAATATGGCAGCTGGATAAACTGTGAGTGTGTGCCTAGTCAGCCATGCATAAAGATCTGCAATGGTGCTTCTAGGTCTTTTAGGGTGGAACAAGCCACGACATCAAGAGACTGAGCACTTGAGACGAGAATAAGCCAGATTCAGCTCCTTACGAGAGCAAGTGGTGTAGAATGTTTAAAACTTAATGTTATAGTTATTTGTCCTGCCATCATGTGTAACTTGCTGGTGGCTCCTGTGTACTAATCCCACAACTTTCTCATCTGTATTATAAATTGGCAGCTGTGCATTAGCAATTTGAAATAAATTTATGAGAATCATAACTGGTGCAAATATGATAGTTTGATTCTCGAATAATTCTGTCCTTTGACTCAGATACCGTACATTCATTTGTGTTTATATTTCAGTGTATTCAGTAACAGGTCCAAGTATAAATGGTTTGTTGGGAAAGTCAATTTCACTTTGTTATCATGCACAAATAATTTGCCAGTGATTTAGCTCACTGATGAATTCTATCAGTAACTGATTCTAACAACAACATTAACGTACATGCATTGTTTCATTTCAAAGAACATGTGTAACTGGCATTGATTTCAATGCTATTTTGCCAATTTTGGCAACAGAATTTCTCTACAACAATTAGTATATGGAAAGCAGAACAGGGAGAGAAAGAAATATTGAGTACAGGTTTCCACAGTATCGAAAGCTCAATAAACAAGGATTGATGTATGCACTGGCGCTGTATCAGAGTAAATAAAAAAAACACTGAATTCTTTCACTCTATTGATATATTACACTGTACGTGGAAACAAAAAAAAAAAAATGCAGAATTTTCATGAAGAGAGATGTCTCTGCATCAAAAATCTCTAAAAAGAGAAATATATTGAGAGAGATTAACCAGAGATTTCAGAGAAATGTCTCTTCCATTTCATATTCATGGCACCCTATGCACCCGCTCCCCCACCCACCCCACTACGCCCGGCCCAGAGATTGATGCCTCCCATGACTCTGGAACGAATCTGTGGCGTATAAATTAAGCGTCCGGATAAAACTTCTTCAGTGTGATGTATGATGTTTGGACCCTCTGCCTCTCCCCGGATTTATCCTCTTACTTTCGTTCCCTGTTTTCATTGTATATCTGTGGATGGGGATGCAAGTTAACATATTTCATTCTTCCATTAATATATTTATATTAGCTGACCAACCCAGCGCTGCCCGGAATAACTTTGAAGAACTTTCATTGAAAATATATTTCTTTCCTGTGATCAATTATTCTGTCTTAAATTCATTACTTTAAATAAACATAATATATACATACATACATATATCCTGGCACTTATTTGATTGAAATGGAGAGAGAGAGAGAGAGAGAGAGAGAGAGAGAGAGAGAGAGAGAGAGAGAGAGAGAGAGAGAGAATGACTGACTCACAGTGGCAACTATTCTCGGATTTTTCTAGTATGACTTGATGTTCAACTCCATTCATAAAGGGAATTTAAAAAAGAGAGAGAGAGAGAGAGAGAGAGAGAGAGAGAGAGAGTGCTCGACTCGTGAGTATCGTGAAGGTGGCTGCATCCCGATGTGTGTGTGTTTGTGACATATATATATATATATATATATATATATATATATATATATATATATATATATATATATATATATATATAATTTGCTAAGCGTTTGTAAATTTTCATTTTTCATCGTGATCGGAGAAAGCCTTCCTTCAAGCCCACATTTATATTTACCCTGAAACAGCGCTAAAAGCAAAGTGGAAAATGAAAAAAAAATCGTGGCCACATGTCGTAAACTGAAATAAATAGTAAGCGTTAAGCTAAAGCCTCATTTCGATAAAAGTGAAATCAATTATTCACAGCGACCATTTCCTTGTTTTCTCGACAATGATTCAAGAATCCCTCACAATATTAATCAATTAAGCCTCTTAGGAAGGACTAAAGCTTTTCACGAGTATGAAAAGCTGGTTTTTCCTTCTCTTGAAGACTCCAAGAACCTTCTAAGTTTTTATTTGGTCATTCTGCAAACAAGTAACTATATTTATTCTCATCCGCAGTAATTCTGAAAATGGTGCATAATGCTCTCACTATGCGCTTTTCAAAATCACAACAAAAAGACAAAGTAATATCTCGAGTCTAAGTACATCATCTGCATATCTAATGACCAATCATAAGTCGTGTCTTAGTTTTCCTATACATTATCTGCATATTAAAATTCTGCCTTTACTCTTTCCCAAAACAATGAACCACCAGAGTCAGGACAAGAAAGCTGTGAAGGTTTTTTACGAAATTAAAATATCTTATTTGTAAACATTCGTCTTTCCTTCGAGAACTACAAGGAAAAATACTGACCCGAAAACTCTAATAAGGAGAAAAATTACAACACCCGACCCTTGACACAAATTACCTCATTCCACGTTGGTTCTAAGAGTTGAAATCCTGCAAAGTTCAACTGTTACGTAGGTCCACCCCACGCAAACCATTTTTTTTTTTCACTGAAAATCGTTCAAAGTCCGAACTTCTTTCAATGTTCAGCTCCCTTAAGGTTTTTCTGATCAAGACGAATTTTATTTGAATGGATAAAACAACTTTACAAACATCTCGGCATGCGTACTAAAAAATATCCTATGGATGTATAGCGGTTTCATGCAGCTTCAGAACTGTTATTTAGGCTGCCCACATTTATGGCAGTTAAAACGCCGGTTAAATTCACTGTCTAGTATCACTGGAATATATTCCAGAATAATTTAACTTAGTGAAGTAAGTTCAATGTTTAGTTTTATACGTTTTACAGCATCATTACAAATGTTTGTATAAATAATTGTAATAAAAACAATGTTGATTTAATAAAATGTATAAGGGAGCTGTCAGATATTACAGCTACGATCGTTTATGTTTTTTCTATTTTTCGTTGTCCTACAATTTTAGTTATTGAGAATGAATACACTTATAAACAAGAAAACATGAAACGGGCTGATATACACGGTCAAGGAAAACCAAGAACAAAAGAGCTCAGTAAAACAAATAGGCTGAAGAAAGCGAACAGTGACCAGCAGCTGAAGAAAGAGCGGCTGTAAAAAGTTCATATTCCATTGACGTTGTCCTTACCGCTTATCTTCAAGTGCATTTGTTATTGTGGAACCACCAAAGGCTTTCCTCATTCTCAGTTCTTTCACAGTTGCCACCAACCCGGGGCCTCGGCCTAGAAACCGCCACCTCCCCGCCCCCCAAAAGCCAGTGGCAGGGAGGACCTAAAGTATGTTATATAATACAGCATGCCAAATGTACAAAATCATGGTATGTAAATTATATTGGACTAGAATTTCGAAAGATCTCCCATACAGAATTGTCCTAGAAGTTATTATTTTTCAACTAAAAAGTCGTTCCATTCATATTTATTACCAGAAGATTAAAAAAAAAAAAAAACGGCGTGTGCAACGGCGCCTTAGACATTGTGCAACAAGAAAATGGGGACGCTAATTGGCTGGGAGCCCTTTCCCCTGCTGCCCGCTAGTTAACCGTTATTCCCTCTCAATGTTATTTCTTCTCTATAATGTTTGAATTCTTGTCTTAGACCACCTCCCAGAAACTACTATCCAGTTGTTTTGTACTGAACATGATTTTCAATCTTGATGCGATAGAGCATTTGATTAACAAAACGTGTGATATGAAAGTACTTTTCCCACTTTAGGAAGCCTACGATGCGATACGATGCAGTTTATCAGGAACCTTTAATGGGGTGACGATGAACCCTCACCAATACTAAAACATCCCAGACTTTAAGGAAGCTCCAGCAGAAAATGGCATTTAGTTCTAATTTCCCATCTGGATTTGGTCATTTCAGAGGTCTGGGGACGTTAAATTTTGTTTAAGCAACACTCCACCACTCAAAAACTGAGTAAGAAACCCAAAACAACAAAGAATTAAATATAATAAAACGTAGAAAATACATCTAAACAAAATATTTCTAAACAAAACTACCAGACACAGCAAACTGGTCAATCCGTAACGGTAACGATTTACATGTACATAAAATATTCATAAAGATGGTATATCTTAAACTTAGTTCCATCCAGCATATATATATGTCATTGCCAGGTCTATTATAATATATATATATCCTGCAAATATTATCAATATAAATACCTTTTGTTTATATATTTTCGTTCAGTATATATCACTTGTACTATATATATGCTGATGAATTAAAAATATATATATATATAAATATATATATATAAATACATATATACATACATATATAGTATATATATATATATATATATATATATATATATATATATATATATATATATATATATATATATATATATATATATATATATATATATATATATATATATATATATATATATATATATAGATATATATACATATATATATATATATATATATATATATATATATATATATGTTACAATGAGTTAATAGAGTCTTGGTTGATCATGTATTATTCAATTTGAAAACTTTTTTTATAAAAGCCTGAGTAAAACCAAGAATGAACTGGAGACCTGTCTTTGGATGGAAAAAAATTAGCTCAAAACAACGTTAATGAGCCTGGCGGTCGCCAGAAAGGGTTGATTAACAATATTAACATGAAGAATATTTGAGATGGCATTTTTTCCTTGGTGGCTTCTGTTCAAGATCCCAAACATTCGGAGAAGGCAGCAAAGAAATCATCGAGATTTAATTTAGATTTTTCTTTACCCTAAATCCCAGGTATTTTACTGGAATAATGCCAACTCTGTGGTTGAAAGTATCAACATAATAATTTGACTTAATCTAGATCTTCATAACCTGAACACTTCAGCCCTTCAACAAGAATCGGAATTACCGTAATGTTCTCTAACGTGGAAAAGTATTTGTGGACCTCACAGTCGTATTCTGGCAGTCTTCCCAATTCCTAAAAGATTTTCTTGTCTGTTGAAATGAAAAGAATAAAGAATATCGTTCGGACTCTCAGGCGTCACCGTCGTTTAACCGCTGGAACTGCTCTCAACCAACCGTCGCCGTTCTCGCCAGAGGAGGGCTTATACTCGCGAGGCAATCCGCGTTTTGACAAAGACTATCTTTATTATTCATTAATAAAGCTCCAATAAGATGAATACTATCAATCAGCAAAGTCAGACAAGGCATGAGGCAATTAGGGTCCCTAATGAAATAACATATTTTGTTTACAAATATGGGGTTAAATAAATGCTTCATCTATTCCTTTCTCCAACGGATGTTAAAGTTTGAATAATAAATGGGACAAAGCAATTTCATATCAGTCAGGCTGATATTTATATATAAATGTATATAAATTATATATATATATATATATATATATATATATTATACTTTATACTCATTAGAGGGTTTGTAATGAAGTTTGTTGAAGTTTTTCCTGATACTGCAGTTTCACAGTAGTTCGATAACGCCTTCAGGTAGACAATTATATTTACCCTGAAATGCCACAAAAAGCAAATTGGGAAATGAACAAAAATAACTGGTGGCACATTTAGGAAAGTGAGATAAATAGTACGCGTTCAGCTATGGGATATGCTGATAAAAAAAAAATGATTCACAGCGGCAGTTTCCTTATTCTCTCGCGAATATTGAAATAACCCACACAATAAAAATCAATTGAGCTTTTTAGTACGGGGTGAAGCTTTCCACTTGAGTAGGAAAACTTGATTTTCCTTCTTTCCAGGACTCGACCCAAGAATATTCTAAGATTTTATTTGGTCACTCAGAGCACAAATTACTGTATTAATAATTATCCCGTCTCACATTTGCAAAGTAATGTCACTTTACCCCATTATCAAAATTACAACAGAGACAAAATTCAAATTTTTAGATTATTTAGATCGTTTGCCTAATTAACCAACAGAAATCGCACCTTAGCTACACCCTGCATTAGCATTTGAATATTAAATCCTTCCCAGTTCTTCCTGCTAATGAACCACCAGTTAGGACGTGAAAGCTTAGACGAAGCTAAAATTCTTTATCAGTAACATCACAACCGACCATTCGTCGTTCCTTCCAAACCTACCCGATATGTATCCACCTTCGTCAAAGTCCAGGTAAACTCATGCTAAGTAGACGGCCGCACGAAGATATCTCGTTTATTAATATAATTTGTCGACCACACAATATAGAAATGGGTCTATATAAAACTTTGACCACCATGGGGCTACTACTAAACAACGCGCCCCAAGGAGTAGGTGAATGAATACTGGGTTAATATCCCGATAGGTCCAACCCCATTCAAATAAATTTTACCGAGAAGCGTCCAGAGTTTTGAAGTGCTTTAAATTAAATCTCCAACTCCATCGTTGTCTTTCTGCCCCCGTTGAATTTTATTTCATCAGAAACTATCTGGACATGCGTACTAAACTAGACTACGGATGAATAACGGTTATATACAGTTTCAGAACTGTTATTGAGGCTACCAGGCTGCTCGATTTTAATTATACCGAATTACAACGACGGTTAAATTTGCTGTCTGGTATCACCGGAATATATTCCAGGATAATAAACATTTGTTAAGGAGGTTTGATGTTTCGTTAATGGCGTTTTATAGTCCCATTACAAATGTGTAGGTGTGCCAATTATGATAAAAGCATGACACTAATAATGGCATATTGAAAAAAGTCAAAGTGATCACCAGAAAATACATCTTAAATCGTTTTGTTTCCGCCATTTTCTTTGTCCTACACTATTTCGGTTGTTAAATAATACTATGTTTTGGATATTAACAACAAGAGAAACGGAAAAAGACTAAAATACACATTCATAGAAGACAATGAAAAATGCGCCTGGTAAAACATGTACTGCAAGTGCACACTCACCAACGGCTGGGAAGTGGCGGTTGTCAACAGTTCCTATCTCATTATCTTCCTGGCTGCTGTCATCACTTCCACTTGTTGTTGCTGTGGGATCACGTGTTGTTGTGGGATCACCATTAAATGCTTCTTACCCACTCCCAGTTCTTTCCAAGTTACCTCCAACACGAGGCCTCAGCTCCAAAACATCAGAACTAGGTCTAGACCCCATACCAACGACTCTTATGGTTCTTGAATCCAGTTCACTTAATTCCAGGGTATTTCCAGTTTCTTCGTCACTATCGAAGGTCATCAACGTTGACATCGGCTTCAAGAGAGGCACCTGCCTGCTCATGTACACATTCCTTTAGGTTACCAAAATGTACACAACGTGTTGGCAACACCGGTGTTGAAGCTTTCATGTTATGACAACCATTCTGGCTTTGCAATATTGACAAGTTTTCCTGACGCTCCTTTTTTAACATCACAAACACGATTACACTGCAGCAATTAACGAATTACAGTAAAATGTATTCAAATGAAAGGTTCACGATCAGCTGCTTACACTTACACAGTCGACACAGAACTAATGACCGATAAGAAGGCGATTCCGATGACCGTCTTGAAGGGGGCGAGGTTTTCCCTATGTAACGGCGCCTCAGACTTCCTGTAACCCCACAAAACCAGCGGGTTGATTGGCTGGGAGCCCTGTCCCGTGCTGCTGCTAGTTCGCTGTTCCTCGTCGGTATAATTTCTTCTCTATAGTGCTTTATTCTTCTCTTAGACCACTCTCATAAACTACTATGCAAAATAAATTATGCTGAACATGACCTTCAACCTCGTTGCAATGTGATGTTTGATTAACAAAACGCTTAACATGAAAGCAAGTGAGTTTAGAAAGCCTACGATGCGATTAAATTCTTCAGGTAAGGAAGTATTGTGAAGCACAAGAAGAAATAGCAATGTCTCCAATTTCCTAAACTATTTTGTTCTTTTCACCGGCACGATTTTTGGTCGGGGTGGATGTAATTACTGTTGCTATTGTTTTTGTTAACTGATTCTTGATTAAGTAAGAACACTGAGAGAGAGAGAGAGAGAGAGACGAAGCTCCGTTTTGAGGGAGGAATGCAAAGAATGAATGAGAAGAGTGAAAGAGCAATGAAGAGAGAGAGAGAGAGAGAAAGAGGACTCGGAGACCTCCTTGTAAAATGTCATACTTTTCGTGTCATTCTAATGATTAAAAGAACACATGGGGCTTGGAGGCGGGGACCAAGGAGAAGGGTGGGGGAGGGAGGGTAAAATGCGAGTAGTTGCAACGCCGTTTGTGAAGCCACTCTTCTCGTGTCGGAATCTCAACGTCCAGGTGACATGAAGTCTTCAATAACTAAAACCAGATTATGACACTACTTCAGGACATAATGTGTTCAGGTGCTCTCTCTCTCTCTCTCTCTCTACTCAACACCCACTCTATTCTCTCTCTCCCCACCCCTCTCTCTCTCTCTCCTCCCTAACAAGCTATCTACTCAGTCTCTCACTTCCTCTCCCTCTCAATCTCTCTCTCTCTCACTCTCTTCCTTTCCAGTTAAGATAGTTGCTTCAATTACATTCCCCAACACTTTTGACATTTTATGTTTCACCTCTTCTCATCCCCCGCACTCCTATCGGGGCTGAACTTGGACTTGAAGGGCATCAGGAGCGTCACCATTCATCTCAGCGACCTCAAAATCTATGGATTAGACACCAATGTCTGTAGTTTTCGGTTTTTTTACATGTCACCCCCACCCCATTTGGTGCCGGTGGTGTCTTACCCCCACAGTATTCTTTTCTACATAGTAAGTCATATTGTATACCAAGTTTGGTTGAAATTGCTCATTGCATTTCAGAGTTATGCTAGAACACACACACACACACACACACACATAGCAAGATCAGACTGGTCCATCAGACGTTTCTTTGTTCGCCAAAATAGAATGTTCCCTCAAAATACTGCGTCAAATGCAAGTCAGTCTCCCTGATGTGTATGAATATTTTTCTCATTAGTTTAAACTTATTTGTTTCAATAATAATAATAATAATAATAATAATAATAATAATAATAATAATAATAATAATAATAATTATGCAAAATATATATAAAAAACTTTATAAATATGTTTTATATATATATATATATATATATATATATATATATATATATATATATATATATATATATATATATATATATATATATATAATGTGTGTGTGTGCGTGTGTGTGTATGCTTCTTATGTACGCCCATTTATAAATATACTAAACAGTTAACATTATTTTCATTATGGAATTTCCTTTTTTATATATACCTGTATACATACATATATATATATATATATATATATATATATATATATATATATATATATATATATATATATATGCGTGTGTGCGTGTATACATATAAAACTTTGGAGTTCTCTTAAAACTGAGCTTTCGACAATCAAAATAAACTAGTGAAAAGGAAAAACGTGATGAATACGTTGTCCTGTTATTTACTAGGACAATAACAAGCAATATGTGGACAGTAGACGAAGGAAAGTGTTTGTCGTTGACTGAAAAAAATCATGTTTAAAAGTTTCAGTAGCTGACATATCTTTAAAAATCTGTACTACAATGGAAAAAATCATTGTTACTGGAAATTTCCTCATCTACAGCACCAAGAACAAACAGCCGCATTTCTAACAACCTCCGGTATCTTCTGTCCACAACACTTTGGAGCAAGAGCCCGATCGGCAGCTCCATAAATTATTTTCGGGACTAAGCCTCAGCGTCCAAGGAAGGCTGAGGATGTGAGATAAGGAGTGCGGGTCACCTTCCAGGATTTTATGGCTCCGATACATAAACATCCTCTGGCTTCGGCCATAAATACAAAGATTTGGGGCTCTATAAGGAGCCGAATCATGACCCTATTTTAATATAAGCGATGCCTTGCAAATATGCTTTCTGGCAAGTCTCTCTTAAACCTTAATAGCAGCTGACTCTGGGAGGTACTTCAGTTCCCCAGAGTTTGTTTGCTTGTGTCACTGGCTCTCTGTATGTTTGTCTGTGCACAGATTTCCTCTAAAGCTTATGGGTAGAACTGGAAAAAGTTTGATCATCAGATCTTGAGACAGACAGATCCAACTGAGGCGAATTTCAATTAATTATCATGGAAGGTTGGTTATGGCCAAATGACGTCATTGCTTTTGTAATGGCTCTTGATAAGGGGACAGATCCGAATGTAAATCTTGGGTTTTATCGATACTGTGATGGTGCCCATCAATGAGGTTTTGGGTAGGATAGGATATAAAATGAATTAGAATCTAGATTAAGCTACAGCGGATAACCATGGCGATAAGGGCTTTGGTTTTCATTACTGACGGACTTAAGTAAAAGCTGTTTGTGGGGGGGAGGCGGCCTAGAGTGAAAGGATTACAAAGCAGATGCAGTATATTCTTCAATTTTGGCTGTCTTTGGGTGATAAGGGAATTTATGAGATCATAAAGTCATTTTTGTTGACAGTCATAAGCACTCTGATGGTCTCCTAAATTCCATTGTACTTTATATTTTTGAGATCGTAACTAAACAACTTGTTTCCATCCATAAGCACTCTATTAGTCTTCCAGTTTCCTATATACAAACACCAAAGAAACCGATGTCGCCTCGCCAGACCTGGCTGGAGAGAGAATGCCCTTTTTGCCCTGAAAGATGTCTTGCGGTCCAACTACCAGGACGTAGTTAAATGGCTGTTTAGTACAATATTGATATGAATAGCCAGTTTCATCAATATTTATGGATTTTTCTTATAAATATGATACGAAATTAAAATAAAACAAGGTCATGAAATTTCTTGGTGATTACTTTCAAAACAATATGCGATTACATTTATTAAAAGAATAAAAGGGCTCTCTCTCTCTCTCTCTCTCTCTCTCTCTCTCTCTCTCTCTCTCTCTCTCTCTCTCTCTCTCTTCCCTTTAGTGTGCAGTGTTTACAAATCAGCAGTCCGTTATCGCACCCTCAAATTGGAAAATAGGAAAAAAATATTAAAGAAATGTTAAGAAACAAAACTGATGTGATGTGTATTGATAATTTTTTTCTTTTTTTCATTCACAAAGCTATCGTTATTACTATTTTCGTTTTGAGAAAAAAAAGTAATATGCATATAAAGAAATATATGTCTTAATTATTCATATTCATCCTCGCACCTGTTAGGCACCTTCTAGATGAACGGGCAAGTGTCTTGGGGAAAACATGGTTACTATATCTGATAGTCAACAAAATGACGTCAGTAGCGAGGAAATAAAAATATCCCTGTCACACAACTTCTGTTGAAGTGTTACCAGAATTTTTACGAGTATTTCCTGGCTTCTGGCGTTATTTTGTTCGTCTGAAAGGCCCCCTAGGAATCGGCTTTACATCTCCGACGGTTCGGCCATCTGCTATTATGGTTCTGTTCTCCGTTCAGTTTGCAAAGAACGAAGCTACTTTTTGGTTATATTTGATGCAGCATATTTCGACGGTTTTTACTCTCAAATTAGGGAAACTGATATCCATAATCACCATAACTTTTGCTAATGACGATTTTGGAAAAATACCCTTCCCCCTCGAGGCTCGAACCCTTAAACATCAGAATACTAGTTAGTGATGTTATCAGTTCAGCCATCAAATCTCATAAAAGTGTTGCATTATCGGGGTCGTGGAGTGCTACTGCACCTATACTCAGGGTTTTACACAACACCAGAGCCATACTAGACTTTATCTAATTAGTTCACCTGTTGTTGTACGGCTCAGGTGTTGTGTAAAACCATGAGTATACTGTAGGTGCAGTAGCATTCCATGTGCGATAATGCACAGTAGACATTCGATTGCAACACTTCAATAAGTTTTGATGGAATTCTGTTGGTTAAGGTGCGAGTCTCAAGAAAAGGATTTTTCCATCATTTATTCCAGGCAAAATTGTCTGTTTGTAGTGTAATAACGTTCTTAACATAAATAAGGTTAAAACTTACACTAGAAACATATGGATAACCAAAGAAGTAAGGATCTAACGTTCTTGTCCTTTTCTTGCATGTTGGTTGTGTTTTATCTAGAATGGTCCTACTATAAAAAAAAATCATGGTTTTTTAATGCTATTGCAAAGCTGCAGGCCTCCTAATTTCAATTGGAGGCGTTTCATCTTGTATGCATTAAAAATAAAACACGAGAACAACATAGATATGAATTTAATTGGATGAATTACATGCATTATAATGCACGTAGAAATAACAAATAAATTACAATGGAATTTCAATTGGATGCATTACATGCATTATACTGCATGTAAAAATAACAAGTTAATAACTTGGTCAATTTAATTTGATGCATTATATGTATATATTGCATGTAAAAATAGCAAATAGATAAATAACATGGGGAACAGCAACAATATAATAAAACAATCAATTGGATGCATTGCATGCACTATATTGCATGCAAAAATAACAAATAAATAACATGGGAACCGAAAAAATCATAAATAAGAACATTCAATTGGAGGCATTAGTAAAATTACACATGAATTCCAGACCACAGTTACTGTAGAGGTATTACTTATTGTGCATCTTCAAACACTTTCCACGTTGGAGTACTAATATCTGTAGGAAATGAATGGCCTTGTCAAAAAGGAGGTCGAACCACCTCTGGCATCTATTACCTCGTTTATGCGGGTTGGCATCCAGGTTATGAGCCGTTCGCAAATGTTTGGAAATGGCACAGATTCCCAAACTCTCTCACTGCTCGGTCAATAGCATTGCATGTCCGTTCTGGTCCAATCTCTATTTCTGCCTTCATTATTCCCCATTTAGATTCTCTATGGGATTGATATCACAATCTTTGACAGGCCAGTCCATTACCTGAATTTCACGCGTTTGGCGTTCTGAACCACTCGGTCACAACATGGGAGGTGTGGACGGCTCTTGTCTTGGACAAATATGATGGGTTCTCCGTCAGAGATCACCATTGCTCTTACTGTTGGCAGCATAACATTTTCTAGAATTAGTGTATATTCCCTGGCATTAAAAAAGTGCCATTCACCCTTACCAATTCAACCTGGGCCATAGTAATGACATCCAGCCCCTAGTATTTAATTTTCTCGACCCTCCCACTAGCTCTCTCCTGAATATTTCTAGCATCGTATCTTGTGGCGATGCGTCGCCAGACGATGCATTGCTCCGGACTCTATCGATGTACAGTCAGTTTCATCACTGAAGATTAAATTTTTCCAGTCAACGATATCGTAAACAACATGTTGCAGAGCAAAGCCCAGACGAGTGTCACGATGCCATTCCTTTAACTCCTCTTTGACCGCCGGAACTTGGCACCTGATCCCATGCTCCCTCAGTCGCTGTCTGGTTGTCTGTGGAGTGCACGGGAGATGCAATTCTTGCGTGATAGTTACTGAGGTTTTCAGGGGGTCGTCTAAGGATGCTGCAATGATTTGTTCGTCTTGTTGTCGTGTTGTTATGCGTGGGCGTCCTCTCCTAGGTCTATTTGCCAATGTTCCCTCTTCCCGTCATCTTGATATCCACCTTTTGGACTGTGCGAGTTGACACTCCAACGCTCACGGCAATATCTCGTGTTGGAACACCACGCTCCCACTCACCAATGATCCGACCTCTTTGAGTTATATGCTCAACAGAGTTGTCTTTGTTTGCCGTCGCCATCTCTACAAAAAAATGCCATATATAAGTATATATTACATAGAGTAAAGAAGACAACAATATGGTGGAGTTATTGCCGTAATATAGATAATCGTGTTTACCAGCTAATAAAGTTACACAGAGGCTGCAAATCCCCAGCCGTCAAAACTACTCACACTACTGGCTTTTGGGATACACATCGTCCATGGCTGTGTCATATAAACTCCCTCGTTGGAAAACCAGGTCCCCACTTTCCTCAAAACTATTCAGAACGTAAACGATGATATAAGTAATGCTATAATGATACATATCTATGTCTTCATATGAATTGGAATAATTGATATTAACTGTTATCTATATAGGTATTAATATCGCCACTCAAATATGTTGATAAAAATCTCGTCAATACCTACATTAACCTGTTTCACCCATTGCCCATCACCTTTAACCTCCTCATCATAATATCCTCCTACCCCACCCACCCCCACCGTGCTTATGGTGCTTAAAAGAGATAATTAATATATAAATAAAATGGGATTACATTTCTTAAAAAATAAAATACGATCTCTCTTCTCTTCTTTCTTTCTCTCTCTCTTTCTCTCTCTCTCATCTATGAAATATATTTCAAGTCAATTACTTTTTGTCTGACATTTGTTATTTCCCTTTTCCTCTCATTCGAACCATCGTAACTATGCATTTGAGTTGGAACATTTCAGAGCAAGAAGGACATGATTTCACAGCAATTTTTTGTCTGACATCGGTTTCTTTGGTGGGTGTACATTTGTTGTTATATGAATAGCTTTACGTTACTATCCGTAGAATCTCTCCTGGAACCAGAATTTATGTATTCTTTTGTATAAACCAATCTTCAATGCACAAACACACACATGCTGTTCTACACACACACACACACACACTACTAAATTTTTGAGCTGAGAACAGACAGGACAGTTCGGTAGTCTTGTGAATCACAGGAGTGGACAGTGTTACTCCACCACAAATGTTTTTTAGTGTGTTCCATTCCTGTTATCAGTGATTAGTGTTTGAAATATGAAAATTTCATATCCACTGCAAATGCTTAAATTGAAATCAGTAACATATATTATGTTCACCATTTTTAGAATTTTTAAGATTCACTCTCATAAACAAAGTACACCGTCACTCTTTGGTCTGTGGATTAGGCCTACTCCTGTTCATTGCATGGTTAAATGGAAGGTTTATCAGGGCTCTCTCCCTCTCTGATATTATCTGGAGGAGTTTCATCGCTTTGGATAACAGGCAACGTTAACAATCCCAAACGAAAGACTACAGTATATCATTCACTAAATCAGAAAATAATTTTCTAAAAATATTGAAATCCTTTGACAGGTAAGATATTCATTGGGTTCATGAGAAAGTTTGGCCATAAAATCTCAGGAAGAGAAAAGGAAACCTGGCAATGACTCCCACCTCCCCTTCCCTTCCATAAGTCTAATCCATGGAAGAAGAAGAATCAACATCATCTTAAAGGATTCAATTTTCCGTATGGGGGAAGAAGAGCACAGGCAGGTAAGACTGAATTTGTTTTATTTTCAAGAAATTCAGTGAAGTTCTGTTCGATTCTTCTCCAAACGCCGTCAAATGAGACTCTTCCAGCAGCAAGTTCCTCTTTTGTCCTTCCTCAGGGAAAATGGAAGAAGGTTTCTGTTTGTCACCTGAGAGTTACATATGGACTGCAGTTGGCAGCTGGCGATGGTCAATGTTTGCGACTGTTGTTACAGACTGCGCCTGTTATTTCCAAGGCAAAGGACCTCGCCCCTACAAGATTTAATCTGTGGAGGTGAAGCTGGACATTTGAAGAATCTAAAATATTAAGGGCGGGATTGAAACAACCTCAAACCTACTGATGGTGCCCTTCAGTACAAGAGGAGGTTTATAGTGATGAGTCTCATTTTTTTCAAAAAGAGAAATGATTTCATCAGAAAAGAAATCTCAAAAGGGATGAAGTCTTGGAATCCAATCATGATCTCCAATGCCCAAATAATGCTAACAATGTGTGAAATTCTCTTAATAAACCACAGATACTTGAATATTATTAACTAAAATTTCAAACCAACACCCACGGGGTTTATGTAAAGCCTCTATCGATTCCCAGATGTCAGATGCTCTTATCAGCTGACCAAATCTTTGTGGGTATAAGTAATCCTATGGTATAAGAAGGGATATTTAGTCTTTTATTTTGCTTAATATTTTTGGTATAAAATTGCATACGTGACAAATTTACATATATGCATGTATGCAAATATATAAAATATATAGGATATATATATATATATATAAAATATAATAGTATGATATATATATGTTATCTATGTTGAGAGTTTAATTTAGTTAGCTCCTTCCAATCTTCGAATAATAATCTTTCACCAGATGTGATTTCGCACATAAACTTCCAGCACCTCCAAGTGAGCTTTCGTAGAGGGAAGAGTCATCGTATCTTGTCAGTTCTGGATTATTTCGAGCCGTAAAGAAAGCGTAAAAGAAAAAAAGGGGAGAAAATGATAAAACAGAGACGAACTCTTTTGTTCCTGACACTTCTGGGTGAGCCGTAATATCGGAAATGGATTCAGATCATAAAATGCTCTTCGTGGGTTTTGCCTGTGGGCATTCAGGCCACTCGGCAATTCATGGCCACATTCAAAATCAGGCCACATTGCCTTCAGAATCAGGCCTAAATGTCTCACAAAGAATACAAAGGAAAAACCATATTAAGAATCGATCGTTTTGTTTCTCGTCGTTTTTGGAATGTTGACCACAGATCATATGACCTCATTTTTTTATTAGTTGTTAATGGACTTTTGACTTTAGAGAGAGAGAGAGAGAGATTAAGAGACTGTTTCAAAATATTCAGAGAGAGAGTAATTAGCACTCTTTTGTTTTCAAAATAAACATCTTTTTAGTTCTTCCACAAAATGTTCGACACATTTCTGGTCTGTTTCATATTTTCGTTTTTAACAGTTTAGAAAACTCAGTTTTGTGGGACAGAGAAGATAACAACACTGATAGTAATATTACTTTTATATTTATTTCTCTCTCTCTCTCTCTCTCTCTCTCTCTCTCTCTCTCTCTCTCTTGTTTCAATTAAGAAAATAACTTCAACACGAAATGGTTATGCATTTACAAATGTATATAAAACATATCTGTACATGATATAAAATTGTGGGTGTGCAGGACCCACGAATATATCAGTATTTAATGTGCATGCATATAGTTAAAGACTGACAAATGCATGTTAACATGCATACATATCATACATACATAAAAAATAGACGTTTATTCAGCCCTTCATGCATAATATATATATAACTGTTTTTTCACACACATATACATATATATATATTATATATATGTGTGTGTGTGTATTTACACATGTATGTTGTGTGTGTGGGGAAATAACAGCTAGAGATCAGATAAGCCTTTTCTCCAAAGATGAAAAGTAACCATGCTTTTGGACTTCTATGGGGTACAGTGATACATCGAAAACAGCCAGAGAAAGGATAAAATACTTAGCTCTGGATATTTAAAATAAAACAGAGAGAAGGATTCCAGTGTGCGTGTGTGTGTGTGTGTGTGTGTGTGGATGTGGTCCAGAAAAGGAAAATTCATGAAAGCTGATTTTTTTAAGGAGAGAAAACTGGATGTCGTGGCACTGAGTGACACAAAGGTAAAAGGGCAGGGTGCCTGCAGTAATGGGAAATTGTGTCTAAGAATGATAAAAGTACAGCTAGGAAAAGGATGCCACTTTAGCTTACACATGAGATTATGTGGATTGGTGATAAATGTGTTACCATAGTTCAGAGATCGTGCAGATATGATTAAGTGTGGCAAGAGAACTTATAGTGGAAAATTTGTATGGTATGGAAATGGAAAAGAATGAGAGTGAAAGGGCATTTTATAAGGCCTGAATCTCCAACTGACTGTGAAGAATGTGGGAGGGTAGTTGTGCTAGGTGATTCAAATGGAAAGGTAGATGACAGAAAGTGGTGGAATTATTGGTTGTGTGGAGTTCCTGACGTTAATGAATCTCGAGAGAGTTTTGTGGTAATATGACTGGAAAGGGGACTGGTTGTTGGAAACAAATGGTTTTCCAAAAATAATGTTCATAAATATACTTGGGAGAGAGTAAATGATGACAGAGTTTGTTAGATTATTTGTTGTTCTATAGTGGATGGAAATGAAAATTGGATACGATGGTAAGATGAGGAAAGGTTGGAGATATATCGGATCATTGTTCATTGATTCGAAAGTTCATACATGCATACACACAATAAATATATATATATATATATATATATATATATATATATATATAAATATATATATATATATATATATATATATAAGTCTATATATATATATATATATATATGTGTATGTATGTATGTATATATATAAAAACAAAAGGCCCATAAAAACAAAGAGCTTTGTAGAAGAAGCACATTCTCTACAACTTTGACTGTTAATGTCAACAGGAAATATGAAATTATTTTAATTCAATGTCTTCTGAAAATGAACGTGAAAAGGAGTGTTGGCTTGGAAAAGAGGTGTCCAGCAAGTTAAATATATATATATATATATATATATATATATATATATATATATATGAAAAATAAACTATATATGTATATGTGTAGAAGAGAAGATGTGTATGAAAACATATGCACTTCGTTATGTTGTTTTAATATAGTTCCCAATGTCTTCTGAAAATGATTTTCGTGAAAAGAGAGTTAACTTGGGAAAGAGGTGGAATCGTTGAAATATATGTATATAATATATATATATATATATATATATATATATATATATATATATATATATATATATATATATATATGTGTGTGTGTGTGTGTGTATATTACATATGCACTTCGTTATGTTGTTTCGTGTGTTCCCAATGTTTGAATGACTCTGCTTCTTTTATTGTGTTGATGTTCTTCAATAGCCGAGAACTTGGTTACTCATATGACGCAAGATACTTGGTAAATAATTCTTCTCACACTATGTAACTATTACAGGAGGGAGGGTTAATGGATTCACCAGGCACTTTTTACATTTTTATTCTTATAACACTAAATTGTTCACACGGCCAGCCACACTGGACTTAGAAATTTCTCTTGATGTCAGAGAGGAGAGCGACACAGATCTTGCCCAATAGGGGCTCAAGTTAACTCTAACTAAAAATTGATCAGAATGAACTCTGGACCTATGTTGAATAAAACTCTGCCTCTTTGAGGAAGTCTAGTCTAATCTTAATGGTTCAATTTCAACTCCCACTTTTGGCAAGGACAAATCAGGTCAATTTTGCTGACGTTTTCACTTCATAATCATTCCTCTAACTCCTCCTTACTTTCCTATAACTCGACGTTGGTTGTGGTTAAACTCCAATTTACTTGGTCTCATGGCTCATCATTTCAAGTTATCAACACCGTCTCTCTCTCTCTCTTTCTCTCTCTCATAATCCCGATCAGTGAATTTCATACTTATTCACTGCAGAAATACTTTCAAATTCATTGCATAACATATGTACAGTATATACACATATATACACACAAACATTAAGCCACCAAAATCGTTTAATTCTCTTAATCATTATACCTTGGGAATAATACAGAAAGGGAATTACAATTGATAAATGGTTCATCACCTCACGGGATCGAACTGCGAACATGAGAACCAATGACGTTCAGTGACGCCCTCGACCACCCGGCTATCAAGAGAGGCACCACTTATCTGTTATAATTCCCCTTCAGTTTTACTTCCCAGGGAGAGTGAATTGGATATTCAACGACATTTGTAGCTTAATGTTTGTATATATAAAATCACGGTGATGATAAAACTGTTTATGTTATGTATGTATGTATGTATATATATATATATATATATATATATATATATATATATATTATATGTATATATATATATATATATATATATATATATATATATATATATCAATGCTTTATAGATATATAAAGAATACATATAGATGGTACACACAGACATTTGAGTGTGTTCAAATCTTAATCCACAACAACCAAATGCTATCAATTCTCCTCCTTAAAGCTTAAGAATGACTTTCACCCAACGATGGAATTATAAATGATGGAGTGTTCCTACCTGACCAAGAGTTAGAGGAACCTCCGCCCTTTCAGGGTGAGGCACGATGACGACATTTCTCCTACCAGCTGCCAGGTGGTATAAAGATAACATCGACTCTGCTGTTCACTTGCCTTCGTGATAATTCTCTCTCCCATTCACAGGAGACGTTGATCTTTTCATGGTCTCAATATTAAATAAGGAAGCCATAGATGACCTATCTATATCGTGATATCTTTGCCTAGAAGTAACTGACTATAAAGGAAGTATATATCAGCGTTCCTAGTCAATGGCCCACTGAAGATGCATTGCATTTGGACGGAATAGTGACCAGGCCTTCAAATCTAGAAGCATTTCCTGATGTCGCTTTCTTCTGAGTGAGCTCCAGACTTTGATTCTTTTTGTAAAGACTATTTTGAATATTTATTTTATCTTAATACTTAATTTTTTTAATTCGTATTTTCATTATTAGTATAGCAATATTTTTAATTAGTTGTTTTTAAATTTTATTTTACATTTATTTTTAATATTTCTATTTTTACTTTTTTCCATTTAATTATTAGAATTTCTCAACTTAGATTTAAAATTTTTATTTCTATTTTTCATTTTCATTTTGTTACTTTCTCAGCATTTTACTACCTGAATGTTTTTTTTTATTTCACTGAGTGGCAGAAGCAGGAACCCAAACCCAGAACAAATTTCAAGGAGCGGCCACAACCTGCAAGGGGGAAAGCACAGAAGCAAATGGCAGTATTAAAATGAACTGCCTTTCCAGGAGTGTTTGAGGCACCCATTTGTACCTGGGACATTTAAAACATTTTTCTTCATTTTACAACCTTCACCTTAACCTTAACCTTCTGTTTTCCTAAATGTAAATTTTCGCTGGAAGGGTCCAGGAGCTAAAAAGGAACAATTTAAAAATTGGACATAAAATGCGGGTTAGCCCTAAGGAAAATCCAATAAAACGATGGAGGTTATGAGAGAGTAAAGAATGCTGATTTGCCACACAGACACACACACACACACATATATATAATATACATAAAAATGTGTGTGTATGTTATAATGGTAATAACCTTTTACAATGCCCTCCTAAGATCTGGAATCCATCACTTTCTTTATGGATACGCTTGTTTTAAAAAGCCTTAGATCCACATGAAAGAATATAAAGTCATTCTGATATATATATATATATATATATATATATATATATATATATATATATATATATATATATATATACATATAATTTATTCAAAAGTTTCTAAATTCAGACTAATGTCCAGGTTAATTATACAGGAAAGTTTAAGTCATGAGTAAACTGAAATCTTTGTTAGCATAATTAAAGAAAGTTTAATTGAAAGTTATTAACAGTGCACATCCAGATATTCATTACCTGATTGTCATTAAGAGAGATTTACCTTTAATGAAAGGGGAAATTTATTCAAAGAAAAATGTCAATCTGTCTTTCATTTATATTATTATCAGGTGGTCACGTACCACTTAAGAGGAAGAATTCATTAGAATCACTTCAAAGCGAAAATACGGTTTGTTCATACGCGGGAGACTGAATTCTGCACCGCTCGCTTATTCCCTTTTACTAAGTCATGTGCAAAGAAAGAATACTGTTATTGTTATTGTTGTTATTATTATTACTATTCAGAAGATGAACCCCATTCATATGGAACAAGCCCACTAAAGGGGCCACTGACTTGAAATTCAAGCTTCCAAAGAATATGGCGTTCATTTGAAAGAAGCAACAGAAGATAATAGCAAATACAGAAAGCAGAGATCAGTTATTACAACAGGAAAAAAATTAACTAATTAATAAATAAATAGATAAAAATGTCAGCAAATAACAGAATACAAGGAGAACTGCTTTAGGGTAGTAATGCATTGTATCTTCGCTTGGACTTTGGAAGTTTCAATTACACAACATCCTTGGCGAGACTGTTCCACAGTCCAATGGTGTGAGGAACAAAGGACCTCTGCAACCGAGAAGTTCGACAGCGAGGCTAAACATTGACTGCATGTTGGTGCTTCTGCTGTTCAGCGAATCCTGTCTGTCGCTCTCGGCGGCAGGGAAACAGGATCAGGGATCAGTTGTGATTGGTGAGGGGAGTTGATAACTATAATGGAACCTTCACCTCGTTCACAGTTTCTTGTTACTTTAATCCTGTCTAAAAGCAACACAGAGAGTAACTGTTTGATTTATGAGACCCGGTCACTTTCGGCTACCAAGCGCTTGAGACAGTGAAAAGGGGGAGTTGGAGTGGTTGGACAGCAAGATACAGCTATCCAGAAAACAAAGAGAGATGACGCACGAGGAGCTAATGGAGGACCTGGGAGGAAACCCTCACAGCCCACTACGAGGTCACTTGGAGAGGTTGGACAGCAGGGAATCCGCAATGGGAAGTAAATAAAGCAAAAAGGCTAAAGAGGGGTGCTTTAATGCACCACGTGAGGGCCACTTCGGGCATTACTCCCTGTGGGGTGTCATACCGTGATGATGTTGAGGCTAGGGAATCACTAACCCCTGACAATCTCTTCGGTCGTCTTGAAAGTTTGTCAGGAAACGACAAAACCCCCAAATATATCAGGGTTTTTATGAGGTTAAAAAAGTTCCTCGTTGGACTAGTCGGTAGAGTTCTCGGCAAGCACTCTGCTAGGCCCGAGTTCGAGTCTCCGGCCGGCCAATGAAGAATTAGAGGAATTTATTTCTGGTGATAGAAATTCATTTCTCGGTATAATGTGGTTCGGATTCCACAATAAGCTGTAGGTCCCGTTGCTAGGTAACCCGTTGGTTCTTAGCCACGTAAAATAAGTCTAATCCTTGGGGCCTGCCCTAGGAGAACTGTTAATCAGCTCAGTGGTCTGGTTAAACTAAGGTATACGCGTATGAGGTTACAAGAGATACAATGATGATACCGTGGAATGAAATGGAATATAACAGTCAGACCAAAAGGCCTCAATTCAGCGCTGAAGGGGAAATTGAGAATAAAGGTTTTCCAAGTGTAACAGGATGAAAACCTCACAGTTGCACTATGAAACAATTGGGTGGAAAGCAATATGGAAGAAAAGCAATATGCACGGGGGTACGGTAAAAGGAATGAAAGGGGTTGCAGCCAGGGGTCGGAAGGACACTCCAAAGAACCTTAAGTAATGCCTACAGTGCACCGCCTGAAGGGCAATGACGGCACTACTTCCCTACTGGGATGCATGTAATATGTGTGTCACTGCAAACATTGTCAAGAGACCCTCAGTATTAATACTACAACTCTTCTATTACTGATCAAATCTGTATCACCAACCTGTTTATGAAACTGGAACCAGATCAGATTGCTTAACATTTCCTGACTGAAGACTGAAGTTTCTGAGTCTGGAGTAATGAAGATCAGCAATAACAGGAACATGTTCCAGGAGTCATGAAACCTCGTTCAATAAATAAGACTTTCATGGAACACAATTTGGAAGAGGATTAATAATCTATAATATCCCTGGGACAGGATGCCATCTGAATAATAATAATAATAATAATAATAATAATAATAATAATAATAATAATAATAATAATAATAATAATTGAATGTCTAAGTAAAACGTTTGTCGTCAGAAAGGGCCTTTGCAAAAAAAAAAAAAAAAAAAGTGCTTTTGTCACTTTTATTTACCTGGAATTATTA
>NC_089766.1:38886645-38889145 GCF_040412425.1 Macrobrachium rosenbergii
GGATAATTACAGGCTGAACAATTCACTACGTTGGTGAACTTATATTTCCTTCGAAAACAGCGCGCCTTGTCCCTTAGCGTAAGTAATTTCTTTATGAATAGAGGGATCCGTGTCAAAGAAAGGACATAAGATGGAAGTGTCAAGTTGTGAGATTGTGAGATGAGTCACGAATCAAGCTGGAAGGTTGATGCTTCCATAAGGCACAAAGTTGACATTGCAATTACCTGCACAAAACTTCTGTGGGTATTAACTTATAAAAAATCTAAAGCTCACTCGGATGATTTCTTTTGCTGGAATTCTCGAGTTGGTTCATCTTGAACAAAAGCCACCAAGGACAAAATGTAATGGTGACCGGAAGTAGATATCTGATCATGACAAAAAAACTTGTCAATCAAATTCCTTGCGCCTCTCCGCCTGCCTCAGTTACCACTCCATTTGGAGCTAATTTTTTTTGCAACAAGTTTTACCAGTAGTCTCCCAGGAATCATTTAGAATGATTTTCTCTTACTTTACAAACAAGTTTCCAATTGAAGGGAAGGGTTGCTGCTCACTGTAACAGGAGCGTGCACGTGCATACATGTATATATAATATATATATATTATATATATATATATATATATATATATATATATATATATATATATATATATATATATATATATTTATATATAATTATATATATATATGTATATATTTGTGTTGTGTCTGTCTCTGAGATTTTTCATTCATCAACATTGAATACAAGTGAGTACAAGTACTGAACAAAAAGTTCAGAGACTAAAAGTCGTTCTCCAGAAGCAAGCAATTCAGTGCAGTTTCTGCGACCTCTTGAACTCTGCAATAATCTCGCTTATGGGAAGAACCGGCAATAACATATATTTCATACTGGATAGAACTAAGTTTAAGACGGCTACCATCTTTATGAATGTTTTATGTACTGTACATGTAGCCAATCGTTACCGTTACGGATTGACCAGTTTGCTGTGTCTGGTAGTTTTGTTTAGAAATATTTTGTTTAGTTGTTGTATTTTAGACGTTTTATTATATTTAATAATTCCTTGTTGTGTTGGGTTTCTTACTCAGTTTTTGAGTGGTGGACGAAATAAAAGAAGACAACAACAAAATTTAACGTTTCCCCAGACCTCTGAAATGAACAAAATAAGATGGGAAATTAGAAAAACAATGCTATTTCTGCTTCTGATGCTTCCTGACGTCTGGGACGTTTTAGTATTGGTGACGGGTTCATCGTCTGGTAGGCTTATCATATAGGTTCCCACTTTTGACAAACAGCATCGTATTGCATCGTAGGCTTCCTAAATGAACTTACTTTCATATCCCACGTTTTGTTAATCAAATGTTCTATCGTATCAAGATTGAAAATCATGCTCAGTACAAAACAATTGGATAGTAGTTTGTGGGAGGTGGTCTAGGACAAGAATTCAAACATTACAGAGAAGAAATAACATCGAGAAGGAATAACGGTTAACTAGCGGGCAGCAGGGGTGTCACAGGCCTCCCAGCCCATGAGCACTCTCACATTTTCTTGGAGTTGCACAATGTCTAAGGCGCCGTTACACACGCCGTTTTTTTTTTTTTATCTTCTGGTAATAAAAATGAATTGAACGACTTTTTAGTTGAAAAATAATAACTTATGGGACAATTCTGTACAGGAGATCTTTCGAAATTCTAGTCCAATATAATTTATACCCAGATATTGTACATTTGACATCACTGTATTATATAATCTCCTTTAGCTCCTCCCTACCACTGGATTTTGGGGGGTGGGGAGTGGCGGTTTCTAGGCCGAGGCCCCGTGTTGGTGGTAACTGAAAGAACTGGGAATGGGGAAAGCCTTTAGTGGTTCCACAGTAACAAATGCACTTGATGATGAGCGGTAAGGACGACGTATATGGGATATGAACTTTTTACAGCCACCTCTTCAGGCGCTGGTCACTGTTCACTTTCTTTAGCCTATTTGTTTTACGAAGCTCTTTTGTTCCTGGTTTTCATTGGCCGTTTATATTAGCCCGTTTCCATGTTTCTTTTTTATAAGAGTATTCATGCTCAGCGACTGTAATTGTAGGACAATGAAAATGGCAAAAACACAACGATCGTGGTTGCAATACCTGACACCCCCTCATACTGTTTATTAAATCAGCATTAGTGTTATTCTTTTATTATAATTATTTACACAAACATTTGTAATGAGGCAGTAAAACGTATAGAGCTAGTTTTAGAACGCATGCCGCGATGTTTTTAGAGTTGTTTTATCCATTGAAATAAAATTCATCTTGATCAGAAAAACATCAAGGGAGTTGGACGTTTAAAGAAGTTCGGACTTTGAATGCTTTTCAGTGAAAAATGATTTGCGTTGAGTAACAGTTGAACTTTGCAGGATTTCAACTCTTAGAACCAACGTGGAATGAAGTAATTTGTTTCAAGTTTTCTGATCGATAATTTTCCTTGTAGTTCTCGAAGGAACGAAGTAAGTTCGTTCGT
>NC_089766.1:38894145-38916645 GCF_040412425.1 Macrobrachium rosenbergii
CTCGTTGCCTCTCTGCCTGCAATCAGAATAAACTGACAGTTGAATCTTAATTACAATAGGATATTTTTCAAATACAAGTAAGATTAATATAGTGATCATAAAGTGTAAACGCTATATTAATCTTACTTTTATTTGAAAAATATTTTATATATCGTGAATATTGTAATCATTAATTAATTGCCGTTTTACTTTAATTGTAGGTTGATACAGTGTCACGAGGGTTCTCAAAATTTGTCCCCAAAAATATACAATAATGGTCCTCTGAGATGGTTCTCGTGTCCGTCTTGATATTATGTAGGTAGCGTCTGCACCATATGGATATATATAGCATTTATATATATATATATATATATATATATATATATATATATATATATATATATATATATATATATATATATATATATATATATATATATTATATATATATATATATATATATAATATAATATAATATATATAGATAGATAGATAGATAGATAGATAGATATGCATACAACACACACTATATGTATATATATATATATATATAATATATATATATATATATATATATATATATATATATATATATATATATATAATATATATATAATATATATATATAGATAGATACACACACTTATAGATAGATAGATAGATAGATATATAGATAGATAGATAGATATGCATACACATACACTTATGTATATATATATATATATATATATATATATATATATATATATATATATATATATATATATATACATATATACATACATAATCTATTAACATCGATTCCACTTTCTCTCGGAATAACTAACAACCGATGGGCATTATATTAAGTGCACCTACATCCATTCCATTAGTGTAAGTGGTAAATATCATAATCTCACTAGCGATCTTAACACCTGTCTTGTTCGGAGGGAAAAGACTGGACAGTTTCTTGAGGAATCCCGCCGCGTGTATCGGTTGATCCGGAAGTCAGTCGGTTGTGTTGGGTTTCAGACAGAGGGAGGCAGGGGATGGGACCATCACCTTCCTCCCACATTCACTAACCCCTAAAACTGGTGCACTGTAGGCATTATTTGAGATCCTTTGCAACGTCCCTTCGGTCCCTAGCTGCAACACCTTTCATTACCTCCATTCATAATCTTTTTCTTCAACCTTGCATTCCACCCTCTCCCAAAACTTGTTTCATAATGCAACTGCTTTGAGGTTTTCCTCCTGTTACACCTTTCAAACCTTTTTACTGTCAAGTTACGATTCCAGCACTGAATGATCTTATAGGTCCCAGCGCTTGGCATTTGGTCTAAATTCTATATTCTATTCTGTATTCTATTAACCCCTAAAACAGCTGTATCTGAGTAAATAGAAGTAAAACGTACCAACGTACTTTTCCATCCAGGCAAAAAAAAAAAAAAAAAAAAAAGCCAGGCTGAATCATTAGCCTGCTGCTCCCTGCTGAATCCAGCCTGAGTCTCCCAGCGGAGCTCCCACTTTGTCAACCGATAGATGCACTTACACAAGCTCACCAGGAGCGCATCAAAAGTTTAATATACTCTGCACCTTTCGCCTACATGTTGAACCTCTCCCAAATGCCCTTCGATGCCTCCACCCGAGACAAAATGTCAAACCAGAACTTTTTTTTTTTTTTATGGATCTCCCTCTCCTTCTTCCCCTAAAATCTTTGGAATAACGCGCGCTGTTCGTCAGCTGTTGTTATATTTATTCTCTTTCCCTCTGTCTCTCTCTCTCCACATTATGTATGTATGAATTATATATATATATATTATATATATATATATATATATATATATATATATATATATATATATATATATATATATATATATATATATATATATATATATATATATATATATGTATGTATGTATATATAAAAATGGATATATGTATGCAGTGTGTGTGTGTTCCAGCATAACTTTGAAATGCATTGAGCAATTTCAACCAAACTTGGTATACATATGACTTACTATCTGAAAAATAATACTGTGGGCATAAGACATCACTAGCACCAAAGGGGGAGGGATGGGAAGGGTTTCCCTGAAACGGGGCTGGTTCTGCCCATAGTCTTAGCAGCTAAATAAACGCTACAAATTCATCATACCTCATTTCGGTATGCATATGACTTACTATCTGTAAAAGAATATTGTGGGGGTAAGACATCACTGGCACCATATGGGGTGGGGGTGGGAAGGGGGTGACATGTAAAAATAATCGAAAACGAGAGATATTAGTGTCTAATCCATAGTTTTTGAGGTTGCTGAGATGAATGGTGACACTCCCAATGCCCTGTAAGTCCAAAGTTCAGCCACGATAGGAATAGGGGTTGAGGAGGGGTGAAATATAAAATATCAAAAATGCTGGGCAATGTAACTGAGGTTGAGAGAGGTGTTAGAAGAGAGAGTATTTCAGGTGTTATTCTGGGAAGAAAGAGTACATTGGTCAGTTGTCATTCTGAGTTTTCCAAAGCAGTGCCAGGTTGGTATATATATATATATATATATATATATATATATATATATATATATATATATATATATATATATATATATATATATATATATATATATATATATATATATATATATATATGAATGAATGTTTGGATGCTATAGAAGTCCAAACTGGTTTACATAGAGAAAATTTGGCACATAGCCCCTATGTGACCCCAGGAAGGTTATAACTCAAAATCAAGCCCTTACCCTCGTGACAGACATCAAACATGGAATAAATTGTAAGAAATTTTCGTTTTTACCACTTCCTTCAGGTTTTCCTTCATGTGCTTTGTGGGTTAATGGTAATTTTTCGCCTGAAAAATCCAAGTTTTCTTCCAAGTGTCGTCAGATGTATGATTAACCTGCAACAATAAATCCCCTTTAACATCAATTTTTTGTCAGAGTTTACTCGGATTTTAATCATAATTTATGATAATTATTAATATAATTGTTAATTTCTATAAATAGAGATTCACTTTCCGAACCTGTGAGCGACTTCCCCACACGCACATGCGTAGTAGCTGCTTGCTAAGCCTGATGTGCAAGATATATGGTATTTCCTTTTTATTTATTCGTTCAGTGCGAATTTCCTCATTAATTCATTTGTTTCTTCTTCGCTTTTACCTTCGGAATTTGCTTTAGTGACTGCTTTGAGGTCTGAAATTAATTATCAAGTAGGCCTAGTTGGGCAATACCAACTTCAACATCTTGCAGTTACTTTCACCAAACTCTCTCTCTCTCTCTCTCTCTCTCTCTCTCTCTCTCTCTCTCTCTCTCTCTCTCTCTCTCAAACAATCTGGAGCAGAATCTAACTATGAAGTTTTAACCAGCAGATTCATGCTTGCAATCTCTCTCTCTCTCTCTCTCTCTCTCATTCTCATTTTTAAATTCCCTTTATGAATGGAGTTAAACACCAAGTCATACTAGAAAAAACCCGAGAATGTTTGCCATTGCAAGTCTCTCTCTCTCTCTCTCTCTCTCTCTCTCTCTCTCTCTCTCTCTCTCTCTCTCTCTCTCTCTCTCTCAGCATTTTAATCAGATAAGTGCCAGGATATATGTATATATGTAAATATCACTTTTATTTAAAATAATGAATGTAAGACAGAATAATTAATCACAATAGAGAAAAGTATTTCCAATAATAGGAGTTCTTCAAAGTTCTTCCGGGCAGCGCCGGGTTGGTCAGCCAGTATAAATATATAAATGAAGAATGAAATATGTTAACTCGCATCCGCATCCACAGATTTACAACGAAAGTTGGGAGGGAAAAGAAGAGAATAAATCCGGGGAAAGACAGAGGGTCCAAACTTCATACCTCATACATCATACTAATGCGCAGTGAAGAAGTGTTATCCGGACGCTGACTTTTCATGACCCAGGTTCGTTCCAGAGTCACGGGAGGTGTCAATCTCTGGGCGGGGGGCATAACGTGCCATGAATATGGAATGGAAGAGATATTTCTCTGATTAATCTCTCTCAGTATATTTCTCTTTTGGTAGGTTTTGAGGCAGAGACTTCTCCCTTGGTGAAAATGGTGCATTGCTCCCCTGACCCGTTTTTTTTTTTTTTTTTTTTGTTTCCACGTGCAGTGTAATATATCTTTAGAGTGGAAGAATTCAGTAATTTTTTTTATTTCCTCTATGATACAGCACCAGTGCATACGTCAATCTTTGTTTATTGAGCTTTCGATACTGTGGAAACCTATACTCAGTATTTCTTTCTCTCCCATTTCTGCTTTCCATATACTAATTGTTTTAAAGAAATTGTTGCAGAAATTGGTAAAATAGCATTGAAATCAATGCCAATTACACATGTTCTTTAAAATGAAACAATCCATGTAAATTAATATTGTTGTTGGAATCAATTACTGATAGAATTCATCAGTGAACTAAATCACTGGCAAATTATTTGTGCCTGATTGCAAAGTGAAATTGACTTTTCCCAGCAAACTATTTATACTTGGACATGTTACCGAATACTGAGATATAAACACAAATGAATGTATGGTATCCGAGTCCAAGGAAAGAATTATTCGAGAATCAAACCATCATATTTGCACCAGTTATGATTCTCATAAATTTATTTCAAATTACTAATGCACAGCTGCCAATTTACAACACAGATGAGAAAGTTGTGGGATTAGTACACAGGAGCTACCAGTAAGTTAGACATGATGGCAGGACATAATTTGCTATATACCTCTCATTTTTCTGAAGTAATACACTTTGAAATTGAGTTTATCTCATAGCTACAACATTAAGTTTTAAACATTCTACACCACTTACTCTCGTAAGGAGCTGAATCTGGCTCATTCTCTTGATGTCGTGGCCTGTTCCACCCTAAAAGACCTAAAGGCACCATTGGGGATCTTTATGCATGGCTGACTAGGCACACACACAGTTTATCCAGCTGCCATATTTGATCTTACTGTGCATAATTAGATGTGCTGCCCCACCTTCCACCAGAGACTGGATTAGAATGTGATAGTTGGTTTTCTATTGGGGTAAACTGACCCTCCTATGTGTAGTCATCTATCTCTCAGGAACAATTGGCATTACTGTGTCTGCTTTTGGTGTTGGTGTCTAAGTCACTTGCTGAATTCATAGACTTTAAACAACGAGAACTGAAAGGTCTATTTTTATACTATCATAGGAACCATTTTGTCTTATCGGGTGCTCAGTTTACTTTATGAATAAAAGATACTTCTAAATCGCACATGGAATAAGCAGATCGTAATGTTGATTTTTTCTCATAAGTGCTGTAACCCAGGAAACAGGTTTTGCTCTCTTTCAGTGGTTATGATTTGAGGGCTGGATATACTAGTTTTCATCAGAAACTGTACGAAACTACAAATCTCAGTAAATGTAAATTATTAAACCACATTAAGCTTTTTCTTCTATTCTCGCTTACTAATTGAACAACTGTATGTATTGGCATTGAACTTACCCAGAAAAAGGAACATAAGCACCTTGGATATTTCCCTCTGTGACTAATAGTTTCATCACTGGAATGTTGACATTGAATCCAGAGTAGTTCACAGACTTCATTTACCATTTGCAAGGGAACCTTGATAAGGGTTTTGAGTCACTCAGAGTAATTCAAATAGATTTTAGTGCTGCTTTCGATTTAGTAAATCACAAGGCACTTATTTATAAGCTTCAGGATCTTGGAGTGAGTGAATATGTCTTAGGATTACTTCAAGATTTCCTTACAGGTAGGCAGCAGCGAGTTGCTGTGGATGGGATCCTTAGTGAACCAAGACCTGTTGCGTCTGGAGTTCCACAGGGCAGTGTTCTTGGTCCACTGTTATTTTTAGTGTATACAAGTGATACGGTTGTAGGCCTGTGGGTGTAATAAAGTCTCCCCTTATGAGAAATGAAGCCTCCCTCAGCTTCAATCGGGACATGGACTGGACTGGATCAGGGAATGGTGTAGTCGGTGGGGTATGAGGCTGAACTGCAGTGAAATGAAAACACCATTGGTTAGCAGATCTCATATAGATTTCCCACCCCATCCTCCCCTTCAGGTGCATGGAACTTTGTTGACTTGGTCTGACGCTTCAACTATTGTAGGTGTAACTTTTGACTCACATTTAACTTTTGAGAAACGTCAAATGCAAGTTTCAGCAAATGCCGCACGAAAGTTAGGTATTGCTTGTAAGTCCTTATATATTTATTCCAATAAAAAATCAGTGCAACCTGTTTTAGGTCGTGTACTCCTTTAATGGAATACTGTTCTCCGGTGTGGATGTCTGCTTCTGCCAGAGATTTATCTCTTTTAGACAGAGTGGTTCGTGGTGGTTGGTTTCTGTTTCCTAATAGTAGCTGTTATGACTTGGACCATTGACGGATGGTCTCTTGTTTGTCAATTTTTCAAAGTTGTATTTCATCAGAGATCTTTCACAGTCACAATTGATCCCTGATCCCCTTTATCTGCCGAGAGAACCAGGTTTGCTGAACAGCAGCACCAGTATGCAGTAAATGTGCCTCGCTGTCGAACTGCTCGGTGCCGGACCTTTATTCCTCACACCATTGGACTGTGGAACAGCCTCCCAGAGGATCTCGTGCAGTAGGAACTTCAGAAGTTAAAGCGGAAATGCAATGCATTACTACTACCTTAATACTAGTATTCCTGCATTTTAATAAATTTTTAACTATTTATCTATTTATTAGTTTTTTTCTTTTTTTATAAGTGGGATCTCCTCTTTCTGTAGTTCCCTTTACTTCCTCTTACTTCTTCCCAATGAATATATACCATATTCTTTGGAAGCTTGAATTTCAAGTCAATGGCCCCAGTGGGCTTGTTCTATATGAATAGGTTTCATCTGCTGAATAATAATAATAATAATAATAATAATAATAATAATAATAATAATAATAATAATAATAATAATAATAATAATTCAGAACTAAACTTGTCATTCAGTCACAAACAACAAAAATTAATTCTTAATGTCTGACTCTTGTGGGGTTGAGCGTCTTGAAGATTTGGCGCTTGTATAGAATTAAATTTTCATAGATCACAACTTTCTGATATGAAAAAGAAAGCTAGTGAATTATGTAGTACATCATGTTGAGATCCTCCCAAATATTCTGCAATCTATCACCTTATAAATACTCGTTTGTGAAGTGGATATCTGACAAGATTATATACAGTATTAGCAGATCCTGTCATAAACTTGAGGCCTGGGTTTCCATTGATTCTGTCAGACCTTGACATAAACTTCTTAAGTCGGGGTTCCAGTGATGCTAGCATGTTTTTCTTTGTGTCCTCCAGTAGTTCGTAAACTGTTCCATTTGTTGTGAGACATCAATATTACAGTTTCCATAAACAAGTAAATATATCTCATCCACCAGTGCAGGCATCCACTCGATGGTGCTATGGCTGGTAGAACTCTTTACACTTTTCTTTGATGTCGAAAGAAAATAAGGACATATCCAATGGGAGAGGACTTCATGTCCAGAAAGAATGCTGGTGTGAGCCCACTTAAGGTAGCAAGAAAGTCAAAAAACGTGTATCATAAGGAGAATTTGATGGTCTGGTTGATCTTCATAGATGAGTGGTTTAGCTAGTGAGCATTCTTTGTTGTCAAGGTCCTCCACCACTCACAACTCATTCAAAAGGGTCAGCAGCTTGTCGTGGTTCGAGGGAAAGACAATGGAATTGCTGATATCACAAGTGTCAGTGGTAAAATCAAACAACTGTATATGCATTTTACCGACTAACTTAAAAAAAAATAGTGTGAGTATCTAAGTATTTTACATAAACACAGAAAGGATAAGTTAAATAAAATCCACATACACTGCAGGTCTGGGAAGTCATGAAATGTTCTTTTAATCAAGCACAGTTCCACCCAAAAGTTCGGACACTTAAACAAATAATCCATATATAACCAGAGTCTTAGCAAGCCTTAATGATCATTAGTTGGAGAAGCCACTGACTTAATTTGTCTTGTGTTTCCTTTCGGAAAATGTTCACTTATTTCCACTGGATTTCCTCTTCTGGAATTAAACCCTAATTGCGGGATACTGTAGTTGAAAGGAATAATTACGGAATTTACTAAAGGTCACAGCGAGGTATTAATCCCTATCCTAATTACGAGGTAGGGAGACGAGCAGGCAGGTTGATGATGATAAATGGCAGAGCAAAGGAAATGGAGAATTAAAGGAGAATTAAGGTTATCATTTGGACCAAAATATCTCGGAAATTTCTTCTAAGTGTATTTAATAGCTTTTAACCCGAAAGGCTAAAATCATTCCACCATGAAATTGAAAAAAATTAAGATTTCGTAGAATTGGGCATTTTTTACATCATTGCCAAAATGTCGGTTACAAGAACAGTCGTTCAGATATTTACCAGTGATGACTGGAAGAAGAAGAAATTTCTTGGGAACCTTTTAACGATCTTAAGACCTGTTTGGGTGATATGAAAGTGAGTAATTACAGAAACCATTTGACTGTAAAATTTTCTCCGGTATAAAGTCAGTCTTTCTTCAGCCGATGAAAATAATCCTCTCCAATGTTCAGATAATTGTTGACCTGATTCCCGTGACCCTGATGAAGGTCAAATGGTCGCTTAGAATCATTCAGCTAAAGTGTGCTTTTGAAACCAGCGGAAAAATACCTTGTAATTTTTTAAAATTTATTTATTTATTTTTTTTAATTTTTCTTTTTTTTTGCTCATGGGATAATATATTTTATTTAAATGCCAAAGACAAGGAGGGCGCTTTTGAACCGGATGCTCCAAAGGATGACATTAGAGTACTAGAAACAGTCTCTGGACTATGCAGTACATGAAGATGATATTATAACAAATCTTGAGGGATTCATTGAAATCGGCAGTGATTTAGCTGACGTGTGAGACAGTCTTTTTCCTCGGTTAATATGTTATCAAATGAGCAAAGATATTTTCTTCCTGTTCTATGCAGCGCATTAGTAATCATTTCTATGATTTCCTACAATTAATTTAAACCAATTTCTTGTTCCTTTGGTTCGTATTTTTATCTCCGTCTTCATAAACCTGGTTTTATGGTTGTATTTTTGATTTCGTGAGATACGAATGAAAGCAGTAATATTTTGTTTACTTAAATTCAGCGAAAATGGGGAAACGCATCAAGTGTCTAAATGCAGAGTAAGGAAGGGAACAGAAGGAAATCTGGGAAACCGATCCCCTTTTGGAAATGATGCGGGGAATCCCCGTTATCAGGGAAGGAATCCAATTCAAACCCCGGAAATTCATTTCTCAGACAATAGACTTGATAGAAAGCGCTCTCTCTCTCTCTCTCTCTCTCTCTCTCTCTCTCTCTCTCTCTCTCTCTCTCTCTCTCTTTGTTCTTGAAATTAGAGTAAATTAAATTACACAGAGGCCCGCTTCTTATCAATGAAATTCTTTTCAGATTCATGGCTGGGATTTTTTTTTTAATGTTCCAGGTTCATTACTACCGCTTTTCTGTAGCTCAGTTTTTAGTTTAGGCTGCATCTGCTGTGAGGATTTGACATTATATATTATTTATCACAGAAATTATCGTAGAAATGAAAATTTTATTTAATCACCTTTTACAGCCGACAACAGGGATGGTTTGGTTGAGTCATATATGGTTACATTGCTTTTATCGACTTTCTTCATCTCTCTAACACTTCTTCTCTGATTCAGCAACATTTAAGAGGTCAGAATTCCCAGAAGGCTTGTATATTACAATTGCAAATCACCTCCACCATATCAAATATTTGAACTTTTCACATTCTCAGGTTGTTTTACTGCTTCAGTGTCCCTTCAATATCCCGTCATCACTGTTTTATCTGCCAATATTGGCCATTCCATAATCCATTCACCGCCTTTAAATTCATCCCACAATGTTATGGCTACGTTTGATGCCCTTCCTCTAATTCTCGCATCAGTCCATCCATTAAATAATGAATGGCGTTTTTGAGGTGATAGATTTCCTGGTATCCAGTCAAGAGAACTATCTTTCCGCCTTCGTTTATCCTAGCTGCTTCGCTGCCTCGGATATGGCAACAGAAATATTACTTCCTACTGGATGCTGAGACCTCCCTACTGTTGCTTATCTAAGCTGCTTCGCCACCTCTGTCATGGCAGCTAACATACTGTATATATTTATAAGTTTATGGAATGACTGACAATCTTTCTTTTGAACTGCTTCATGCAGAAGGGACTTTTTTCTCGGCTGCCAAAGCAGGAGCTGTAGAGTTTGTTCCCTTGCCTCCATTCCAAGCTTCATAGTGGTCGAGCCAATGGCTCAATACACTGGTGGATTTAGGCTTTTCTTGTGTCTCCTTGAAGAAAGACAAGGAAAAGTTCTGAAGGTTCTTGGTGTAGGAAGGAACTAAATGGACATGCTGATCAATAAGATAGGTGCAGTGGGCCATCTCATTGACTCTGGGAATTGCAAGTTCAGGGAATTATCAGTGCAGTTCCTGTCATGACAGGAACACCAGCTCATTTTGGCATTGGCTATACAGCTAAACACTGTGGCACTTCTAGCCATTAAACACCTATAGCAGTGAAAAGAGGGAGTTGGATTGGTTGGACAACAAGACGGAAGAAAGGAAGTGGGAAGAGAGGTAAAGTAAAGGCTATAAAGTGGGTGCAGCTGGGGGCTGAAGGGATGCTGCAAACCACCTTTGAGTCATGCCTACATTGCACCACACTGGGTGCACTGGTCGCCCTACCTATCTAGGGGGCAGCTTTGGCAGATCCTTCTTGATCACTTGTCAGTCTTGGAGCAACTCTTGCCTCAAAGGTACATCTGTGATCTGACACTTTCCAGGAAGTGATGGAGATCTTGTTTAGAGGTTGGATGATTGGAACTTCTTTGTGGGAGTTCTGCTGAACTCGACCTTCCAGAAATACTTTTGTTCCTGAATGCACTGAAAGAATGGTGGGGCACACACTTCAGTGACTTTCTCATCTTTGTTGTCTTGACTTAGATAATTTTCATTTGCAAGCATTCCAGATCGGCTTATGGGTTACTTGTTGTTGATGGCCATGATGACATGTTAACAAGCAAAGAATTAATTAGTCTCTCTCTCTCTCTCTCTCTCTCTCTCTCTCTCTCTCTCTCTCTCTCTCTCTCTCTCTCTCTCTCTCTCTTTACAGGTTGGTAAGGCAGGTGTGCAAGTGGGTGGTTCACCACACCATTGAGCTGTCAGCCAAATACATCACAGGATGTTGGGATGTGATGTTAGACCACCTCACTTGCCACCAGGGCCAGATCTTGGGAAGAGTGTGTTCCCTTCACACTCATGTACTGGAAAGGCTGTTAAGGTTTAGGGACACCTGGTGATTGATGTGTACACCATGCAATGAAACCAAGAAGCTCCTATGTTCTGTCTTCCAGTGCCAGAACCCTGGGCTGCTATTGATATCGTCCAGCAACCTTGGGGATAACCTTGATGTGTATGACTGACTTCCGTTCAGCCCCATCCACTGAGCAATTAACCTGTTTCAGGATGTTTTTGGTGGCCTCTCATTGTACACAAGCTGAGTGGCCAGTGGTCTGCTGGGCTTTCTTATCAAGATGCTGTGAGAACTACTCCTGTGACCCATGTTGCTTTGGCAGCCATATCTGCTAAGGTTCCAACAAGCTGTTGAGTCACTTGCACTTTGCAGTAGGAAACTATCCACCATCTCATTTTGTGCAGGGTTGTGGAGGAGGTGTCAGGCATTGTCAGGAAGTCTGCAGCAGATGTCTCAGGCAAATTGGATTACCTAATGGTTGGTGTTTTCAAAGGGGTATCTGTCTGGTTAGAGCCACTCTTCAGGAGATTGCAAAGTTTCCCATTTACTTCTGCTGAGACAAGTTCTTCTCTGTTTCTGTTGAAAAGGCTACTGCTCAGTCATTCAGCAAATTCAGGCCACTGTAGGTACAGAAGGAGGTATCCAAGAACATCATTTTATTCTAGTAGGAAAATTAATTGGAATGTTTTGTATGAGGGCTCATGGAGTCATGACATTGTTCTGTCCCCAGCATTCAGAAGGAGCTTCTTGGTGTCACAAGTACTGAGGGCAGGTGTTTGGCAAAACCAGAACACCTTTTCCTCTTCCTACCTAGAAGTGCTTGGAAACTTCTCCATAGAGCCTGTGGCGGTTGCTCAACATGTGTAGCTGCCCAAGCTCCCTTGTGACGGAGAAAAGTTTTTATTCTTGCAAGAACAAATTGCAATTGACTGTAATTTGCATATTCCCTAGATTTGCAAACATGAAGTCTTTAACTGTGATGTCACCTCTAACCAAGATCGCATTTCTCTTCTGCTACTGAAGGAAAGTGTGAAGCAGTTTACAGAATGGGCGGGTGTTTCCCCCAACCTGTCCCTCACCTGTCACTGAACACCTGTTATCAAGCTTTAGTGAGTGAATCAGCTTGCGCTCAAAGTATATTCGTATAAAAGACTTCAGAATTGTTTATCTAGTAAAATGCTGGTTATCACGAATTTGCACTTCATCATATTTCCTGCTGTAAAAGTCTAGGTTATTTACTGTCATGTGAATAGATTCTCATGCTTTAATACTGAGTGGCATACACCGCAGAAGTCAGCCAGAGTATACCAACTATGTGACATCCTAAGGAACTAATCTTGATTCTTTCAAACTCATCTCAAGGTAAGGAAAAAAATATTTCCGTAGTGTATAAAAAAACTTTTTCACAGTGTAAGGAAACAAATACTGTCCTTGCGCCATGCTCTGAAAAATGTTTGCCAATGTAGCTTCCAATAACTTTTGAAATAAAACTTTTCAAATGTCATTTGACCTCCCAATGAAAAACTGGCTCTTTGTCTCATTTCTAAGTTTAACTTTCATTAGTCAAAGTAATGATATAGGTCCAGTTTCAGTATCTGTCATCCAATGCACTCCCGATGGTTTGTTTCGTTTGTATTATAAGGTTTCTGTTCTATTCGTATTTCAGCTCAGTTTTTTTGTATTAATGGACAATAACGTCCTTCTGCTTTGTTGCATCATTAGCTTCATCGTTAAGTACTGTATTTACTCGTATTTCCTCTTGTTCGTGAAAAAGCGCCCACTCTGATCTTTCAAACAACTTGAGATCCTGTGTTACTCAATTAATTGAATTTCTTTTGCGAAGTGAGATGCAAAACAGACCGTTTTTCCTACCTTGCTGATGCGTTGTCTTCTTATCAAGACTCCAGGGATGGGTAAAGTATTCGATGCAAACTTAGGAGAAAATAAATTTATCGAGCAATGAACGTTGAAAAATTGCGGTTAGAGAGAGAGAGAGAGAGCGAGAGAGAAAATCTCTTGAGATTGGGGCCATAACACTTGGATACATATCCTTACATTAAAATTGGATATGAATTTAGATAATGACTTTAGTCTTATGCTCTCTCTCTCTCTCTCTCTCTCTCTCTCTCTCTCTCTCTCTCTCTCTCTCTCTCTCTCTCTCTCTCTCTCTCTCTCTCTCCAAAGTGTAAGTATTCGTTTTTGTATGATCAACACCATAAGGATGTTTATAGCCTGCGAAAGGCGATACATATTGCCATTAGCGCTTCACGGCATTACCCATTCGTCTTTATTTGGCCAGCATCTCATCTTTGCCATGAAGGTGTTGTGAAGAGGGAACGCCATGAAAGTGTTGTGAAGAGGGAATGCCATGAAGGTGTTGTGAAGAGGAACGCCATGAAAGTGTTGTTGCCATGAAGGTGTTGTGAAGAGGGAACGCCATGAAAGTGTTGTGAAGAGGGAATGCCATGAAGGTGTTGTGAAGAGGAACGCCATGAAAGTGTTGTGAAGAGGGAATGCCATGAAGGTGTTGTGAAGAGGAACGCCATGAAAGTGTTGTGAAGAGGGAATGCCATGAAGGTGTTGTGAAGAGGGAACGCCATGAAAGTGTTGTGAAGAGGGAATGCCATGAAGGTGTTGTGAAGAGGGAACGCCATGAAAGTGTTGTGAAGAGGGAATGCCATGAAGGTGTTGTGAAGAGGGAACGCCATGAAAGTGTTGTGAAGAGGGAATGCCATGAAGGTGTTGTGAAGAGAACGCCATGAAAGTGTTGTGAAGAGGGAATGCCATGAAGGTGTTGTGAAGAGGAACGCCATGAAAGTGTTGTGAAGAGGAATGCCATGAAGGTGTTGTGAAGAGGAAGGCCATGAAAGTGTTGTGAAGAGGGAATGCCATGAAGGTGTTGTGAAGAGGGAACGCCATGAAAGTGTTGTGAAGAGGGAATGCCATGAAGGTGTTGTGAAGAGGGAACGCCATGAAAGTGTTGTGAAGAGGGAATGCCATGAAAGTGTTGTGAAGAGGAACGCCATTGTTGTGAAGGGGAATGCCATGAAGGTGTTGTGAAGAGGGAACGCCATGAAAGTGTTGTGAAGAGGAATGCCATGAAGGTGTTGTGAAGAGGAACGCCATGAAAGTGTTGTGAAGAGGGAATGCCATGAAGGTGTTGTGAAGAGGGAACGCCATGAAAGTGTTGTGAAGAGGGAATGCCATGAAGGTGTTGTGAAGAGGAACGCCATGAAAGTGTTGTGAAGAGGAATGCCATGAAGGTGTTGTGAAGAGGGAACGCCATGAAAGTGTTGTGAAGAGGGAATGCCATGAAGGTGTTGTGAAGAGGGAACGCCATGAAAGTGTTGTGAAGAGGGAATGCCATGAAGGTGGTGTGAAGAGGGAAGGGAAGGGCATAACAAGTCGGGAAAGAAAGGCGGTGAAGATGAATCGCCTTCTCAAGTATGTATTATATTCTTCGGGGGGGATAAGACCACTTCAGTATATCTTGACTTTACTCATTTATTCAATTTTCCATCGCACTTTCTCAATTTCTCGTAAGGTTTTAAAACTCTCGTTTTGCTGGTATGCCTTAATTCACTGGTCTTTTATATATATATATATATATATATATATATATATATATATATATATATATATATATATATATATATATATATATATATATATATATATATGTATATATATATATATATATATATAAATATATACTCATATATATAACGTGTTTCACAGCAATAAATTTGAACTCAACATGGAACTCACAGCAATAAATTTCTGACTCACCACGGACCGAACTCCGGTCTTTCAAGTGAGACTCCAGGGCATTAGCAATTCGGGCACAAAGGGCATAAATGGAGTTGGGACCTATGTACTTACATACCTACGGTTTTTCCCGGGCAGGCGACTAAAGCCCAACATACCAGCTAATTTTACCCAACTCCCCGACCCAACAGCACTCGAATTGCTAACATTTCACAGGACTTACCCCTTTCACTGTTCAACTGTAGGTACGTAAGTACATGGGGTCCAACTCTCTTTATGACCTTTGTACCCGAATTGCTAATACCCTGGACTCTTCACTCGAAAGACCGGGGTTCGGTCCCGTGGTGAGTCAGAAATTTATGTGTATATATATATATATATATATATATATATATATATATATATATATATATATATATATATATATATATATATATATGTGTGTGTGTGTGTGTGTGTGTTATATATGTGTGTGTGTGTGTGTGTGTGTGTGCGCGCGTGTGTGTGATTGCAAATTTATCTGAAGCACTTTTCACTTTTCAGAGTTTCATGAATTTTCCAAAACACCTTTTCAGATCAGTTGTCCAGCTCAGTGAAATAAAAGCCGATGGATGGAATATACAGCTTCACTTCCAGTTTTATTGTTTTCCTGAAAACAGGAAAACTGGATTCACACGTTATGCATTAAAAGTTTTGAGCTTAAAATTAGAAATGTCATAATCGTGTAAGTCAAATGTTTTCAAATATCGTTATTCTCATTCCTTAGGCATCAGAAGAAAGGATGAAAGCTATAAAAAAAACTTCACGTAAACTACATTAGAGAAAGTTAAGATGAAAACAGAAATAGATTTGCAGGAGAGAGAGAGAGAGAGAGAGAGAGAGAGAGAGAGAGAGAGAGAGAGAGAGAGAGAGAGAGAGAGAGATGTATAGGAAGTAGATTGAACATGATAGCACAAGAACGATTCTGAATTGGGCCACGGATTTATCACGAGAATTCAGAAATTATTCACTGTGAATCAAGAATCCCTTTCTTAATAACAATGTTAAAAATATTGCAAACGTTATTTTTGTATGCTATAAATCATCATTCTTCATTTGATGAAAGAATCGGTGGTTTTGCTATACAGTGAAATTATACAGGACAAAAGTCGTTCGAAATAGTTCATCCTGTCAAGTACATCACCGATGAAAATATTTTATTTCTACTGAGAGGTTTTCAAGGCTCCTCCCTATTCACCTTAAATATGGAAAACTAATGAAAGTTAACCATGAAAATGTAGTTGGAAAAGGAAGAGCAAGTTTAGAGTGGATCAAACGCTAGAAAGATGACTGACAGATGAAGCTGATTTAATCAGGGAAACACCACAAGATTTGCAAGGCCAGCTAGTGAGATGGGAATTAGGGTAAAGTCTGCACAGAAGGGGGAAATAGGACTGAAGGGAGAGGGGATTATTGAAAGTCAAATATTTAGGAACAATATCCAATACCGGTTCTCTATAGTTGGAATTTGTTGAGAAAACAAAAGGCAAAACGGACAGCCTGAGTCAGATTTGGAAATTAGATAGACAAACTGTACAAAAGTAAGATGTTCGTTTGTTGGTCAGGCACAATTTATATTTTTATACGCTCAGAGAACTGTCTAAAAGATTTAGCTGATTTGTGAATAAAGCTTTAAGAAAAATATTAGTTGTCAGATACTTGGACAGTTTTAGAAATATAGAAATAACACCATTAGGGAAATGACGGAAGTGCCCTACGGAGATGAGGTACTGAAGAATGGGAGATGGCTTGTACATGTCCTTCGCCCAACCAAGGGGAGAATAGTATTAAATAGTATCAGCTGGGAATAGGTGGCTGAAAGGGAACGTCAGTCATACTAACATGAAAGTGGCTTCTTCAGTCGTTTCTCAGAGGAAAATCGAGAAGTTAAGACAGCAGTGTGGCTGTTAATAATACGTCCAAACATTTTTTCAACATTCAACCTTTTCACCTAAAAGGGAGGCGTACGGGGAAATACAAGACAATGCTCACTGCTACATTCATACTCTCATGATTACTGAACCGTTTATGTGCACATGTAAGTAAATTATAGGCTTGAAAAGGCTGCTTGAATAATACAGAGAATTACCGCATCACAGTAGCTAATATGTACCATGTGGCAGACGTAGTTAATTAAAAAACGACCTTTTCCTCTTATTATTTTTCGGGAATACCGAAGCCCTTCATCATGTGGAGCATAATTTCCTTTCACTGAAAACAGCAGAACCTGAGATCTGATGAGTAACTCGTACCCTGTGCTGACGAAAACATTGTGCTTTGGCTCGCAACCCATTACATAATATTCCAGTGTGAAGCCAGATCAGTTTTGAGACAGAATCTTTATCCAGAGATTTCAGGGCAAATTTCACAGAACCATTATTGCAGTTTACATTCTCCTATTATTCAGCTGCCGTTACTTTCACAAAGGAATGGGGATCAGCTTTCATGTATATTTAAGTAAAGGAATAATTCATCTAGGAACTCATAAGCAAAGTCACATGAAATTAACCAGGTATCAATTTTGCACGAATAGTTACCCAAGCATTATTTTAATTTGAAAGCTTTAGCCAAGAGAGGGGCATTTGCACAGTAGTCATTTCGTATATATGTTGAGTGTAATATATAAGTAGAGAAATGAAATATCTTCAGGGATAAAGGATTGTCTTTGTTAAATAAGAAGAAAGCACTCACTTTCCATTACGAGAAGCTGATCTTGGGAAGCTCAGTTGTATATTTTGCTCTTCATTGTATTTGAGAACAGCATCTGCCGCAGTGTTTCAGATCCTTTGTCAGACATTTTATACAGGGTAAAATAAAATCAAAGTAGAGGCGTTACCTCAATTAGGTATAGTTTACATTTATACATAATACAATATTATTGGTGATTTTCTGTGCATAAAATGATATAATTTTCTAGGTAAAATTTCATTGAAAGAAGTACGAAAAACCCAACAGGTTCAAGAAAACAACGTATTAGCAAAAGAGTGGGAATCAAGGACTAGAATTTGACAAAATAACATAGCACCAGAAAGATACACCTTTCAGAAAGGTGCAGCTTTCAGAAAAACACACCTTTCAGAGACATGCAGCTTTCTGGTTTATCAGGTAGTCTTGAATGTGAAGTTTCTAGCCTTGTACCCTCTTCCTTGACACAAGCAGATGCTGGTACCCATTTACAGTTGGGTGGATGGTGGGTAATAGCCTAGGATAAATTTATCAATTAATCTTAATCTTTGCATTGACCTCTGTGTAGAATGCTTTTATTTTCTCCAAAGTTCCTCTTCATCTTATCTGTGTTTTTATTAAATGTCTTCTTTCCCCTCTCGTTGTCCTCTTGACTGCCCTGTACTGTAGATCCTCCTGTGTGCTTACAAATGATCTTCTCACCTGTCATTCAACTCCGCCGGCGACGGAGGATCTACCTGTTATAATTCCCCTGGGTGGAGTTGTTCCCCAGGGTTACTGAAATGGATATTGTATGTAAATATAAAAAAATATCACGTGTGTATGAATGATAAAATTTCATATATTATATATATATATATATATATATATATATATATATATATATATATATATATATATATAATATAATATATATATTATATATATATATATATATATATATATATATATATATATATATATATATATATATATACACACAAGATGTATATATGAGTGTATATGTATTATATATATCATATACATACATATAGGCTACATATACTATATATATGTATATTCATTTTATATTTACATACATACATATGTATATATATTTATATATATATATATATATATATATATATATATATATATATATATATATATATATATATATATATATATATATATATATATATATATATATATATATATATACATATACATATATATACTGTATATAATATATTCAAATAAACAGGATGGTTCAGTTGCAATAAATATTTGCATGGAGAGACCGAGGCATAACAGAAAACCCTATATGAAAATATATAAAAGTTTAATATCCGTCATATAAGTTTTTTTTATCAACCTATGATAATTATATGTTCGTTTTGATTTATAATATTTTAATATGAGAAAATCAGATATAAATTTATTCGATGGTGCGCAGATCAAAGTAATCTAAAGTCAGAGTATTGCCAGAGAAAATGGCTCCAAAATCCTTGCCGTGTCTTGATTATGCGGAAAGAGAAGAATAAAGTTGGCCCAGAAGCGAAGTAACTTCCACCCCAGAGTTTCCAGATGCCTGAAAGCCTCTCCAACAGAATAAGGACGACAGGGGCCTCAAATGTTCCCTGACAGCAGAGAGTCTTGGAGGAGATTATTATTTCATTTGCCCCGTTTTCTTCCTCAAGGAAGTTCCACGATGCACTCGGCTTTTGAGCTCGTTTCCAGGAAGGCAGAGGAGGAGAGTTGTTTACTTACTTACTTGCCTTTCGTGAAAAGTCACTTTGGTGAATCTTGCCTTTCTGAGACTTCTGTGCATCTCTATACTACGTGATTCAATGAGGACAACATATTCTTACAAGGATATTTTCTTAAGCGATACAGATCATGTTCTGTCTATAACAAGATGTTTTCCTTCAAGTTACCCACCTTTTGGGTGAATTTTTAAGAGTAATTTTAATTAAATTTAATCATAAAGTTTAACGATAATCATATGCATTGTGCTCACAAGTGATTTCAGTGAAGTGAAATATCCATTTTGACAAAATAAATTCTGCTTTCAAATTTAAAGGCACTTGAGACTATAATCCTAAATGGAGTTGGTCTCTTCGAGGCCTAGCTGGTCATTTCTATCCCCTCCCTTGTTTCCTTTACCAACAGCAGCCTTAACTGATGAAGCAGTATCCAATATCCAATACCTGCCCTTGTCTAGTGATTTCACATACAGTCCCCATTCATAGCATTCATAGATCTACACAATTCCAGAAAAATAGCTTCTGCTATTACTGAGATATTTGAAATTGACTACTGGAACTTTTAATGGCTGTTTTTGTTAAAGTCGTAATACGTAATTGATTTTATTTTTTTTTTTGGGGGGGGCGGGCGGAGGGGGTTAATTGCTCACAAAGGTGTGAAGGACAAAGAAAAATCAGTCAACTTGGAGGGACATAACATGAAAATGCTTACCAAGAAGGACAACTCTGTCAGTTATGAATATCTTTCAAAGCAACCAGATAAGATGCAAAAAGGAAATGCAAATCCAGAAAATGTTGGACATTACCAAATCAGCTCTCACGTGGAAGTACTTTACAATGCCTAAGAGATTAGTGGCCATGCACACACTGCTTGGGTTTTTACGGGTTGGGAACCCCAGCAATTTTCTATTGAATATTTCGCCACCTTGTCTGCAGGCCACTCATTTGAGTAAGTACATCAGTCTGGGGGCTGAAGCATTTTCTATCTACTTTTTTGTCACCTTGTTTGAAGGACAGATGTTGGTCACGTGTCCCATGTAAGTGGTTTGATCCCTTTTTCCACTGACTGCTTTCCAGTGGACGCAGGAGGCTAGCAGGTTAATTGTCCCAATTTGGGGAACTGATCTGATTCCATTGACAGTTTTACCTTGTTTGTAGGCCACATGTTGGATAAGTTTCCAGTGCAGGGAACTGAATTCTTTTCCACTGGAATTTGTGTAAACCTTGTCTGTTGGAGATTTGATGGTCAAGTTTCCCAGTCAAGGGGATTTAATCCATTTCTGTTATATTGACAGAAATTAATCTGTTTGCAAAAGTCACCGATACCCCAACGCTTTTCCAGCAACCAGTGGCCAAGAGAATTAAATCCCTTCCATCACAGAATCCTGTTACATTAATGCTATATCGAACAGTGTTCATGAGTGAATGAACAATTTCAGTGAATTCAATTTATCCCTTTCTGAAGTGACGCCAGGTGGGTTGCCACCTATTCACTTTTCCCTGTGGAATCAAGGATGCTTGATGAGCTCTGACCTCACCTCTCGCCCTTTCAGTTCATCACCCCCAGGGGTTTCAGCTGCGCACATTTTTAGAGGGAAGTTAGCTGGGCCTGTTAGTGATATGAGAGAGGAATGCTTTTAAATACTGGAGAGTAATCATCGGTTTATTATTGAAATTAAACTCTATTATTTATGATACCTTTTCGTCATTGAAAGTTGTAGGTCATTCTAGTGGCAAAATTCATTAAGGTAATTACATTTAGTAATTAAGTATAAGAACAGGAATCAGCCCCTGTAAATAGAAATTTTACTAAACTGCGTCAGGATATGTCTGGTAATCGAGAACTAAGAATGAACACACAAATTTCTCTGTTACTGATTTTGTAGAATTTATTTTGCTGTCAGATAGTTCCTATGCTGTTCGGAACGAGTTTAAAGGATTTTTTAAATATAGCCCATAAATAACAAATCTGTTGTCCGTGACTTAAAATGTGTATCATAATTTTTATAGCTAACAATATGGTTTTTATTGCTTATGATCAAGAATGATATGTTTCATTCTTGACAAATCACCTGAACCTTGAAGATATGTATACATATGTTTACGTAAGTTTTGATAAAACAAGAAATAAAAAGGGTATCTTAACTCTCTCAAGAAATTCCGGGCCATCTGGTATGCAGAGTCACATGACCGTCTTGGGAAGAAGCGACTTACAAAACTGCTTCCTGTCAATATGTAATGCGCTCTTGCCAGGTGAACAGCCATTGAGATCTTCCCTAATGGCGTCGTCAATATTGACTTTTTGCATTTAGTTGGCTGAGGAAATTCTGGGAAGATTGTCAGTGCGAAGAAGTTATTTCTCCAGGTTCCGATGTTGTCCGGTCCTAGCTGGAAGAGTAAAATTTAATATCAACACTGGAAGGTTCAGTAATTCCTCTCATTTTTCACTTCCTTTTGAAAAACAGGTTATCTGAGATGATGCTGTTCATCAGGAAATGAAAGTTTATGATTTCAACTGGAAAGATTCAATTTTATAAATAAAAACCTTTTCCGCTCTACTCACTCATGTAATTTATTTAAAAGGATGGCTAGTATATTACGCTTGCTTCTTTTTCCTCTAGCGCTTGTATTCTGTAAAAAAGGAATACTTTTTGTAATTCGACGTTAAAACCTAGGTTTTTTTTATCACTTATGGAATTAACATTTATACGTTTTCCACGAAAGTGAATCGAGTCACAGCTTATGCAGCCAGATGCAAATAGTGAACTTCAATCTCCGGTAACGCTTTTGCAAATATCGATTATTTTTAGTAATTTATCTAAACTACAGTATGGAAGTTTTTCTAAAATACCTTCATGTTTAAAACTTTTAGATCACGCCCGAAGGTAAAACTAGCAATTTTCGAAAAGCATCAATTGGATTCTGTTTTTAAGATCAAAATTTCGGGAAAAATATTTTAACTTTCTAGAATCCGTTAAAGTTTGTCCGTTTAAATTTTTGCT
>NC_089766.1:38920761-38945761 GCF_040412425.1 Macrobrachium rosenbergii
CATATCTTGTTGTGCAATCTTATAATGCATATTTTAAAAATTTATATATTGTAATTCCCTTATACAGTTATCTGTAATCATTTATTTTTTGTACACTCCCCGAGTACCGTATCAACCCTGATAAATGACTTCTCTAGTAAACAATAGGGTGAGAAAGGTGTGTACAACATCACAGCCAATGCCATTCACTAGAAAGGGCTTTCCTCTATACGTTTACCGGGCCTGGGTTGCCTGTTGTGCTGTACTTTGCTCAACAGCATTATATATATATATATATATATATATATATATATATATATATATATATATATATATATATATATATATATATATATATATATATATATATATATATATATATATATATATATATATATATATATAAATATATATATATATATATACATATGAATGTATGTTATATATGTGCGTCTATCTATCTATCTATATATATAAATGTCTTGAAAAACTCCCAGTTACATCAAGAATTTTTGAACTCATGTTACGACGAGTTTGGGGTTTCTGGTGGTCAGCCTTCTAGACTGGCCCTGCCATGCCTTGCCTCACTTCGCTGAGCGAACGACCAACAATTATTATTATTATTATTACTATAAATAAATATATATATATATATATATATATATATATATATATATATATATATATATATATATATATAGATGACCAATTTCGAACAAAGTTAATAATTGTAGTCACAAACGCGCTGACGACTGGCGGGTTTGCAGATAATCACTTTAGCTTCTTCGTCTCAGCCTTTGCAACTTTCGCGTCCTAACCCTGGTGGTTCGTTTTTAGGAAAAGTCGGTTTTAAAGGACTAGAGCAGAATTTTAATGCGTGAATGGTAATATATATATATATATATATATATATATATATATATATATATATATATATATATCTATATATATATATATATATATATATATATATATATATATATATATACACACATACATATATATATATACAGTATATATATATATATATATATATATATATATATTATATATATATATATATATATATATATATATATATATATATATATATATATATATATATATATATATATATATATATATACATACACTATATGTTTGACAAGCACAGAATTAAGACAGTGAAAGATTAAGAGAGATAAGTAAATCGTAATCTAAGATTTGCACCATTTCTCTTTCCTGAATCTTATCATTTCCTTTTCCTTCTCTTCAAGACTCGATCCAAGAATATTCGTAATTCTTTTTCTTCTTGTTTACTCTGTGGACAATTAATTGTACAAATCTTTATCCTCAGTCTCACACTTGAAAACCATTTAAAATAATTTATAAAAATCACCTATAGCCTATAGTATCCGCATATCTAACAGCCAATTCTAAATCGCATATTAGTTATATCAGTATTACTATTCGCGCATTAAAATTCTTCCACAGTTCTTTTCCACTGACCTTTAAGTTAAAACGAACCACCAGCGTTAGGACTCGCAAGTTGCGAAGGCTACTACGAAGCTCAAGTAATTTCTTTGTAAACATCACGACCGACCATTCGGCGTTCCTCCCAAACCTACACAGAAAAATGTCGACCAAAAAATCATGAATAAAGAGAACCATCAACACCCGGCTCAAGGGGTTAATTGGTTAATTCCACGTTCGCTATAGGGGATCAAACCCTGCAAAGTTCAGTGGATTGGATCACAGAATTTAGGCTAATGGCCAAGAGCTGGTACCTACGTGGTCATTCAGCGCTGAAAGGTAAACTGACAGTAAGAAGGTTTGAAGAGGGTAACGAGGAAAACCTCAAAGCAGTTGCACTGTGAAACTATTGTTAGAGAGGGTGCAACGTCTATTGGAAGACAAGGAATATGAACGGAGGTACAGAAAATGGAGTGAAAGAGGTTGCAGCTACGGGCCGAAGGGACACTGCAAAGAACCTTAAGTAATGCCCATGGACAGACAGCCTCACCCCGCTCCGGGAAGCAAAGTTCGGTGGGTGAGAGAAAGCGTTCACCGCATGATGGGTCCAACCCCAAGCAAATAAATCTGACTGAGAAGCGATCAAAGTTTGAACTTCCTCAAATCTCCAATCACTCGTGGTTTCTCTGACCAGGATGAATTTTATTCCGTAAGAAAGGTCAATTCTAAAAATATCGCAACAAGCGTACTAAAACTAGCCTGTGGATATGTAATGAATGCACGAAACTTCAGAACTCTTGTTTAGGCTACTAAGTGCATTTAAGGGCCAGGTTAAGACGACGGTTAAATTTACTGTCTTTTATCATTGAAATGTATTCTAGAATAATAATTTAGTATTCCAGAATAATAACATATTAAGTAAGTTCGATGCTACGCTGTTTACGTTTGACAATGACCTTTCAAATGTTTATGGGGATACTATCATAATGAAGAGATTACTGTACATCGATGCTGATTCTTAAAAAGTATATATAGGGTGGTTGTCAGGAAATATAACGACGATCGTTTTGGTTTGGCTATTTTTCGTTAACTTTCACAATTACTACTGTTAAATATCAATGTACTTATAACAAGAAACATAGAAGAGGGCGAAAATACACGGTCAAAGAAAAAAAATGATCTTGGTGAAATAAAAACAGAGTGAACACTCACCAACGGCTGGACAAAGCGGCGATTGTTCAAGGTTCACATGGGATTTACGGAGCTTACTGTTCTTTTCTGACGATGTCAGGCAGGGCAGCCGATCGAGACTACGGTCTACCCCAAAGCCAAATCAAAGTCCTTCAAAAATGGGAAAAAAGCACGTCAAAAGAAGAAGAAGACTGTTCTCTTCGCTTACATTTGTTATTGTAGAACCATGAAATGCTTCGTACCTCTCTCAGTTCCTTCACAATTACCGCCAACACGAGACTCAACTCCAAAACATCAACACTAGGTCTAGACACCACACCAAAACCCTCAACAGGTCTTACATCCAGTAAACTTGGTTCTGGTACACCTGCAGTAACCTCGTCACCATCGCAGGTCATCAACTCTTGCATTGGTTTCAGAGATGGTCATCTACAGGTTCATGGCCAAATTCCTTCAGTTGAACAGAATGTAAACAATGTCGTTACAATAGCAGTGTTGAAGCAGTCAGGCTATAGCAACCACTCTGGCTTTGCATATAGTTAAGTGGTTCGGGCGTTCTGTATTTAACATCACAAACACGATTACACTGCTGCTAATAATTATAGGAAAAGTTATTATTATGAAAGGCTCACAGACTGTTTCTTACACTTGCACAGCCGACAAAGAACTAATGACATTATCTGAACAGTCTTCTGGTCGGATGGGTCCAGGTTTGGAGGGGTTGGGGTTGGGGGGAGGATTTGCCTTTACAACGGCGCTCTAGACTTTGTGTTACAACACAAAATTCAGCGCGCTGACTGGCTGGAGTCCCCATCCCATGCTGCTCTCTGGTTAGCTGTCATTCCTCTTCGTTGTAATTTCTTCTTCATAGTGCTTGTCTTTTACCACCTCTCACAATGTACTTTTCAAAATTGCTTTATACTGAACATGATTTTCAACCTTGTTGCAGTAAGTTGTTTGGTCAACAGAACATAGTATATGAAAGTATGTGTTTAGGGAACCTATAGCGCATTAAAACTGCGATTTGTCAAACATATTTTGTTCGTTTCAGCGATCTGAGAGAGGTAGAATTTTGTTGTCGGTTTCCTGCGTTTCGCTGATCAGTTTTGCTCGAGGAGGACGTAATGACTGTTACTGTTGTTTGCGTTAACTAGCTCTTGGCTAAAGTAAGGACGGAGGAAGACAGAGATAGAGAGAGAGTCCCTTTTGAGGGTGAAGACTATAAAAAAAAGTATTAAAAGAGTGAAAGAGCAAGAGGAAAAAAGGGAGGGAGGGAGCGTGACTTGGGTTCAGAGGCCTTCTGAAACCTATTGCGTTATTTCAGAATCATCTTGTCGTTCTCATGACATGATTTAGGAAAGGGGAGAGAGAGGGTGGGAGAGAAAGAGAAGTTGCAATGCCATATGTAAAAACTACTTTTTTCACCTCTGAAACTCAAACTGAATTTCTTGTGTAGCTTTCAGTTAATTAACACCAGATTAAGCCAGAACTCCAGTACATATAACAAAGTGCTCAGTTTTAATTTAAAGCCGAAATAAAACATGAAAGATGGTTGATTTTTAAGCCAAACCTCGATCTCAAAGACCAGTTTTGATGTTAGGACTCGAATTCAGGTGCAAGTGAAGTTTGCACATACAAATCTGATTCGTGACTTCAGTAAGATTTGTATACCTGTCTTCACAGACAGTTTATATATATATATATATATATATATATATATATATATATATATATATAATATATATATATATATATATATATATATATATATAATATATATATATATATATATATATATATATATAATATATATATATATATATATATATATATATATATATATATATATATATATGTGTGTGTGTGTGTGTGTGTGTGTGTGTGTGTGTTTATACACAGTATATATTATAATATATATATATATATATATATATATATATATATATATATATATATATATATGTGTGTGTGTGTGTGTGAGTTTATAAATGTCTTTTCCCTTTTAGAGTGGGTAATGCCAGGAAGTTAGTCTAAGGGTTCTCAGCAAATCTCTTGGGATGAGGCTGCTTTCTAGCCACATACCCTTTTGTTAGGCCCAATTGACTCTGGTACCCTTTCATAGCTAGGTCGACTGATAGATAGATAGAACTGGCTGCGATCGAACCACGGACCTTACGAATGAAAGCCCAGTGTTCTGCCCCAGGCCTGTAACACCCGCATTAGTACATTTCCTCTCTCAGGGTTGGTCCTAATAAGACAAAACAAGAGTTTCTGATACCTTCAGTCTTTAATTGGACAGACATTTGAAACTGACAGATGTTTTATGCCATTTATATCGATTTTAGGGAGAAGGGAAACTCCTTAAGATTTTATATACTGTATATTTTTTTATTCAATAATAATAGGGGAAAGACGCGAGGTCATATGTATGCCGACAGTTTCCGTACATATGAAACAAACAAGAGGAAGAATGAACCCCAACACTTTCATCAGTTCATAAATCTTTCCTCCTGGGAAAGGCAATAATACGTTTGTTCTTCTTCACCTTTGCTTCTTATGTATTCCAAAATTCTGTCTCATGGTATTTTGATAGATAAGGAAACTAGGTCGAACTTGGCCATGGAGTTGAAATTAGTGTTGATTTCTTTTAAATCAATCCTTGAATTCGATGGAGCGCTTAAGATGCTCTTGGGACATCACGCCTTCATATTGGATTAATAATTTAGCAATAGAATACGCAAGGTTTTTCATCGGAGGTTTTTAGGATTTAACAGACGTAAGGAGCAACCCCCTGTAAGTGTTCTAGGCAAACCAAACATGCAATAAAAATATTCCGGGTAATTTAGGTGACAAGAATAACCACTATGCTGTTGAATTTCAAAGAAAAGTCTTTTACAATACAGATTTACGACTGAACAACCATTTAGAAATATCAAGGCTCCCTTCCACTAGATCTTTGGTCTCTTTTATAGAAAGGATCTAAACATTATGAGAGAGTTCATGATAACTACAGAATTACCCGTATGTGATTTCATCACTCACATCTTGATAACTAATAATCATTTTTACAGCGACATTTTGTTACCTGGCAGGATAGGGAGATTGGCAGATTTGGGCCCAGTCAAAATATCTCAAGAGAAGCAAAACGGCTGTTGTCTTTTTCCTTTTTTATGAATTTCATTTGGCTGTTAAAATTTGTCTAGAAATCCTTCCCACGCCTGAACAGGATTTGTACATGGCATTTCCGGTCAAAGCCTATCCGGAAACCAAGGTTAGTAGTAATATACCCTTCACTAAGCTATAATTATACAGACAGAATCATCAATGAACGCGCCATCTGAGAAATGAATTCATACGACTGTGCAGTGGCTGCCAGTTATGAGATTGGATCTGAAATGACCCATTTTTGCCCACCTCCTCCCAAAGTCCAGATAACCTTTCTTTCGGTCGAAGATAATCTCTCATGAGTAGATTTTCAATCGAAGAAGGAAGCACACCATGGTTTAGACCAGGGTTCTTAATCAGTATCCATACCCCTTGGGGTATGGGAACCAAATGCTGGGAGTACGGGACTCGATCTCTGGGTACTGGTATTTATTTTATTTAATGTACTAATTTATACTTCGGTAGAATGTTGAATTAGGTGTTTTCTGCATGACACCGTTAGCCTAACAATCTTAAACACTGTTAGCTATTTAGCTCCTCCCCTGCCAGTGCGATGCGCGCGCAACCCTTCCTTCTTTTGTGTAATAAAAATGGACTGTAACTTTATTTTGCTTTCACTAAAAAACATAATAAAGTTATAAATGCTTATGTTCTATTCCTGGCAATCCATATCTAAAGTACAGGAAATTCAAGCTATAGACATATTTGGAAGACATACTGGCAAATAATAGGATTGGTGATAATTATTTCGACAGTCAAGTGAAGGGGGTATGGGACCATATTGGACAATCCATTGGGGGTCTGGAATCATCGAAAGGTTAAGAACCCCTGGTTTAGACCATGAAGCACACTTACCTAGAGATGACCTGCCCGCTGTGTAAATAGTGCCTGATGCGTCCCTTTCAAAAGTTGCAAGAAAACTGGAGGTTGTAGCAATTTCTACCAATACATCTACACTTGACTGTTTGGACCTTTTAAGGGCTTATTTATCCTGCCCTATTTCTGGATGTGATTGTTGGGAACAATAATAAAAATGATAATAATGTGAAAGAAAGGGTTCAGTTTTAAGCTCTCTACCTGAAAGTACACATTATTTTTACCTCATCATTTCAAACGTGTAAAGATAAGATTGAAAATAGTGCAGAAGAAATTAAAAAAGACAAAAAAGCTCTTTTAAGAAAGATATCAATTTATATGAGACATCAAGAGGAGCGAATCAGATGTGGGTTTCATTGAGGTTTGAGAGAGAGAGAGAGAGAGAGAGAGAGAGAGAGAGAGAGAGAGAGAGAGAGAGAGAGAGAGAGAGAGAGAGAGAGAGAGGTGGTCAATTCATAATCTGAAGAATTAAATGTTCCAAGAATGCAGGTTAGCAACGACTTTGCGATAAAGAGCAATTAAGAGATAACGGGAGGAGAAGCTATTTTCAGAATTAGTTATTAGAAACACACAAAGACACTCACAAAGACAGACAGACAGACCCGCAGGAAGAGAGAGAGAGAGAGAGAGAGAGAGAGAGAGAGAGAGAGAGAGAGAGAATTATCATCGCTATTTCATGATTAAATTATTAAAGGACATTCTCTTTACTGCTGCTCAGACATTTTTCTATATTTGTGGCTTAATATTTGCGTGTTTGTAAATTATATATATATATATATATATATATATATATATATATATATATATATATATATATATATATATATATATATATATATATATATATATATATATGTGTGTGTGTGTGTGTGTGTGTGTGTGTGCGTGAATGTTTGTGTGTCCGCGTTCGCATTTCATTTTATCCTCAACCGAGGGGAAACTCTAAAGAGAGAGAGAGAGAGAGTAATGTTACGCTGTACAAATAGTCTCAATACTTGAAGGGTGACTGAGCACTTCCTTTAAGTGAGAGAAGAAAATCCCTGTCCCATGTAAAGATCCTAATTTTACGCGATTTTTCTGTTGGTAACCAAAGGATTTTTCAAAATGTCATTTATAAAAAAGTAACTAACAAAGCAAAAATCTATAAACTGATTAAACCACTGGAGATGATACCGCTAGAAATACCAAATACAAGACAACATCTGTGTCATATTTTTAGTTGTCTGTTACTGTAATAATAACAATAATAATAATAATAATAATAATAATAATAATAATAATAATGATATACTTCGGGTATAGGCCCTCTTTCAAACATGTTTTGTTGAATATGATGGCAGCCTTGGTTGTATTAATCTTGTAAATTATTCGTTCAACTTTTCTAATTATTCTTTTTTCTTCTTCAGTAACAGAATTAAGTAAAATGCCAAAGTTCATTGCAGGGTTTTATTTATATAAATATCAAAGGCCGAAGGTAATGGAAATTCCGAGGCGGGGTCCAAAAACGAGTGCAGGGGTCGTCAGTGCTTCTGGGATCATAGGTATCGCGACATGTTCCGGAAGGCCTTCTTCCTTCTTCAGGGGGGAGCTGAAATGCGAAGCACTGACGACCCCTACACTCGTTCCTGGACCCCGCCCTCGGAATTTCCATTACCTTCGACTTTTGATGAGCTGGATATATAATGTCTTTGACAACCATTGTATAGTTTTATTGACAAAAATTACAGTTTCATATCAAAAGAGTAAAATACTTGAAATAATTTATAATCATCTGTGACAGAACCACTTGAAGGCCTCGCTCTTTGCATACATTATATCTTATAATCTTAAGTTACTAGGTAATGCTTGGAAAATGTAAACCACCTCCCAATGAGTTAGTAAGGCTAAGCAGTCCTTGTTGATATTCCTTTCCTTGATATCTGCCATCCTATCCCACTTATCACCAAATGCTTCTATTCACGGGACGTTTAAGAGATTCTATGAAATCTAAACAGGCGGACTGGAGAACAAGAAGGAGCTTTCCTGTTTTTTTTAAACCCACAGATTGCGAGCGATAGCCGGGGCTCTGCTGACCATTAAAATGTCATTTGGACAGGTTTTTTATCAGCAGGGAAAAGATGAGCTATTCATCAGTTCTCGACCAGTAATGTTTTATCTGAATCCCCCAAGATTTTCACATCAGGCCTCTTGTCCCAGTCAACACGTACCAAACTTAGGGCAAGGCCCTTTGCTGGCACAAACCAAACAACCATCCTGGACTTTCTAGATAAATGAAAATAAAATCTTTTGCTGACTTTGCTTTTCCATAACCTGAGTCGTAAGTAATTGAGTTCCGCTTTTGTCAGAAACCTGCCGTTATTATTGCAGTGAATCGCTTTTGAAACTGAGAGTGAGAGGAACTGCGAATATAGGAAATGCGAAGAAGAAAAACAATGGATTTTTCTTACTAGGGACTGAATTACGTTAATGGATTTCCTATAACAGGACTTTATTCTATAAAACGATAGAAACGGCAGGACGTTCTCCGTTCTCTAAGAGAAAACTGGTGAGGCAAAAAAAAAAAAAAAATGCTCAGAAATATATTGTAGAACCGAATACCAGAGGAAAAGATGTCAAAGAGAGACATACCAAGAAAGGATATAAAGTAGGCAGGATTAGCATGTTTCTGTTATTGAGGTTTGTCTGTAGAAACATTCTTTCAAGCAAGTAGAGCTAAACGTGATAGCGGCATCAGCTGCATTCAACTTCAGTCCTTTTGATCTTTTTGATAATTGCTTTCCAGCGTTACTGTATTCAACTTGTAACTCTCAGAGTTTTTAATTCTATGTCATTCTTCATGAATGAGGAATTAAACAGTCGTGAACTGCGATTGTTGTACTGGGAAAGAATACACGAAATGCTTGTTACCGAGTAACTACGATATAGAGCAGGTCCGGTAACTGAAATGTGAATTTGTCCTCAGCAGAGTTCTCTTGATCTGGTGTATTCCTTTCCAATAAAAGAACACCAGTTCACGACAGTTGACCTCTCCGTTCACAAAGAAAGACCAGCATCAGAGCGTTACTTACTGAATTCAGTAACACAAAACCAACTGAAAGAAAGATTAAAAAGAGTATTAAAGTGCTTAATGATTCTAGTCAAGACTTCACTTTTACGGTTCTCTTGCTGCTCTATATGAATCAAACGATACTGATTACATTAGGAAAAAATCATTTGCTCCGGTAAAGTGTAGTCAATACCTCCTCCAGAAATGAGATTATACATTTAAGTATATATATATATATATATATATATATATATATATATATATATATATATATATATATATATATATGGGTATATGTACATACTTATGTATATATATATCTATATATGTAAAAGTGAATGTTTGTACAGTATGTTTTTCCAGCTATAGAAATCTGAACCGCTTTACAGACCCAAAGAAGGTTATAACTCAAAAGTAAACCCCTACCCCCGTGACAGACATCAAACACAGACAAATTGAATGAAATTTTCGTTTTTACCAATTCCGTCCGTTTTCCTTCAAATGCTTTTATGGGTTAATTGTAATTTTTCGCCTAATCGCTCCAGGTTTTCTTCAGGAGCTGTCAGACGAATGATAAACCTGCAACAGTAAATCGCCTTTAACAAATTTTTATCAGAATTTGCGTGAATTTTACTCATAATTTATGATAATTATTAATATAATTGTTAATTACCTTGATAAAATCAACACTAAAAACCTATATCGACAATTTCTATAAGTAGCAATCCGCTTTCTGCAGCCGAGAACGACTTCCCCACCTGCACAGCTGCTGGCTAAGCCCGACGTGCCAGATGTACGGTATTGCCCTTTTTTTATTTATTCAAATGTGAATTTCCTCATTAATTAGTTCGTTTCTTCTTCGTTTTTGCCTTCGGAATTCGCTATAGCAACTGCTTCGTGACATTATGGTGACGTATTTCATTATAAAGTCTGTTTGAAAGAGGTCTCAAATTAATTATCGAGTAGTTTGGCAACACCACCACATGCACACCAATACTTTCTACATCGAGCAGCCACCTCCAACAAACTCTCTCTCTCTCTCTTTCTCTCAGGTTTTTAACTGTTGTAAGAAAATGAATTCTTACAATCTCTCTCTCTCTCATTTATAAATTCCCTTTATAAGTGGTGTTGAACACCAAGTCATACTAGAAAAACCTAAGAATATTTGCCACTGCAAGTCTCTCTCTCTCTCTCTCTCTCTCTCTCTCTCTCTCTCTCTCTCTCTCTCTCTCTCTCTCTCTCTCTCTCTCTCTCACCATTTTAATGAGTTCAGTGCCCGGATATATGTACTATGTATATATCATGTTTATTTAAAGCAATGAATTCAAGACAGAATTATTAGTCACAGGAAAGAAAATAATTTTCAGTGATAGCACACATACTTTACACAACAAAACAATTCAAAGGAGTTGCAAGGAAATTTTCTGAGTTCTTCAAAATTTTCCCAAAGCAGTGCTGATATATATATATATATATATATATATATATATATATATATATATATATATATATATATATATATATACTACTTTTACACAGATATAGATATAGATATGTCAAAGCTACAAAACCAGTTAATACTGAATTCACCTAACATTGGGAATGAGTTACACCTAGAATAATTTATACGTGATAAATGGTCTATCAATGACCGGCCATCAAACCTTGGTCTTTTCTGGGGACAGGAACTCGGATGATAGTGACTTTACTCACTACCAAGACTGCTGTTCATATTTCTGTTGATAAGCACAGCCGCTTCTAAAAGGACGATGCCGAGAAGCAGTAAAACTTGGGGAAAGGAAAGAACGCTAAATACCTCAAGAACATGCAACACGTAAAGCCACTGAGATATGACCGTTTACCCTGTAGAGGTAGGTGCCGTTAGTGCACCTCACATGGTGCACTGTAGTCATTACCTAAAAGTCTTTGCAATGTCTCTTCTGTCCCTGGCTGCAACCTCTTTCATTCCTTTTACTGTACTTCCGTTTAAATTCTCTTTCCTCATCTGACTTTCCACCCTCTCCTAACAAACTGTTTCACAGTGTAACTGCCAGGTTTTCCTCCTGTTACGCCTTTCAAACCCTCTTGCTGTCAATTTCCCTTTCAGCCCTGAATGACCTCATAGGTCCCAGCACTTGGCCTTTGGATAAATTCTAACTTCTACGACCATATTATTCCGAAAACAATTTTATATTATTAAGTGTTGTTATTTAAGTGAATCTTAGCCCCGTGATACTCTACTATAATTGTTAAGGCACAAACGATTAATATGATCATAAATGCACTTCGTAAGCTTGTCATCCATTAAATATTAAAATATCAATAAATCAACTTTCCTTACACTTAAGCTTCTTATTTATTATTTAGGATGATTGACAAGACAGCTCCAGAAATAAGGAAAATGTAATAAAAAGGAAATTTGAATAAGACCTGAAACCGTCTCTAACCAGAAGACGAAGTTAGTGGTTTCATCAATGGCAGCAGAAGTAGGGGACAGGTCAGTGCCTGGAGACCAAACATAAAAACATGATCATTGCCCAAGCGGCCAAAAGTAGACTGAGACATTCATCATATTTTTCAAAATCTATTACATTTTGTAACATTTCTTACGATGAATAGCAAGATTTTATTTTATTTTTTTTTTTTTTTTTAAGGGACAAGGAAGATTGGAATTTTATGAGAAGTAAAAAGCAGTCAAATTTATCCTATCTAATAACTGTGGATGTTAAGTAATGTCACACCCTTGAAACACTTGACAAAAATGCATAATATTCTTCAATATTTGTCTTATTCATTAACCATCGATCTAAAACGACTTCAATCCTCAGAAGAAAGTTAAAAGGTTACAAACAAAACTCCTCTAAGCGCAATATCGGTTAAGATTACAGCGCTTAACGGGAAGACTGTTAGGGAGCTCTGTACAGGGTTTGGTGGAGTTTAGATTTGGGATATGGAATTGGGGTTTCCATTTCAGTTCCGTTCCTATTAGAATTCGGTCTAGATATTTCGCTTGTGATATAACACCGCAATTTCTCTGGCGATTAGGCCTTAAACAACGTGATCTGTTTAAAAGTCTACGAGAGAGAGAGAGAGAGAGAGAGAGAGAGAGAGAGAGAGAGAGAGAGAGAGAGAGAGAGAGAGAGAGAGAGAGAGAGATCTAAAAGCAGCTTATCTGTAGCCTTCAGGAGATCCTATTACATTTTTTAAGACTCGTTCTGACAAGCATGCCGTATGCCACCTTAAGTTTTGAAAGACTGGTTATCATAATAATTTTGCCTTTATTTATGCTGCAAAAAAGTTTTCATTCATTTCTTATTCAAGATATACAATATATTGCCATTAAAAAAGCGATAGATATGAATACCCGACTCATTGAAAATAAGATACACTGATGTATTTTTATGCCCTCTTGTACCTTAAAGGTAAAAAGAATATTAGGAAAATAACAGTCGCTTTGTTCGTCAACTTTGGAAAATCTGAACCTGGTTAATGTAGTGGGTTATATTGAAATGTCCTTAATCATACTGAATGTTGGTGTCAGGTTCTTGAAATGAGCTCGCTGTAATCGAAGATGTGGTCGTTCTAACCTTTCGTAAGAGCCTCCACGAGTCATTCCTATTAAAGGGTGGGGGGATGGTTGGTTTGTAAGTTCATGTTTGAGGTTATATGTAAACTCTAACCACTTCCCAAAGGTGCTTTTAGTTTTCTGTAAAAGAAAACTCTTGAGATGGCTATTTATCTGTCCGTCAGCCCTTTTTCTGTCCGCCTTCAGATCTTAAAAACTAGTGAGGCTAGAGGGCTGCAAATTAGTATGCTGATCATTCACCCTCCAGTCATCAAACATACCAAACTGCAGCCTTCTAACCTCAGTAGTTTTTATTTTATTTAAGGTTAAAGTTAGCCATGATCGTGGGTCTGGCACCGCAATAGGTGCCAGCAACATAGGCCACCACAGGGCCGTGGTTGAAAGTTTCATGGGGCGCGGCTGAGAGTTTCATGGGACGTGGCTGAGTGTTTCATAAAACATTATACGCTGTACAGAAAACTCGATTGCGCCGAAGAAACTTCGGCGCAATTTTTACTTGTTTTTTTTATGGAAATTTCTTCTATTGCATGCAGGAGGATTTACTCTCCTGCATGCAATTCCAAGTCGTTATTTGGAGCATTAAATGATCCCAACCGTTGATGGAAGAATGGTACAGGTTTTATGCCATTATGTGTCATGAAAATTTCTAATTTAATACATACTCGTATAATTTTCACCTAAATTTAACCTCCATTAGAGTCTAAAGCAGACCAAGAACACGACGGCAACTACAAACTTCACTTTCACAAACTATGAGTTCTGATTACCACGACTTTTCTGTAATTGGTCGCCATTAGATTCTAATCCATGAGGTGTCACATCACTCTCAGCGGAGTGACTAATTATTAATGATGTTAATTACCTCTGTATCAATCGGAAAGAAGCTTGAAGAGATTAAATGAATTAATAAGCGGATTATTGTCATTCTACTTATCAATCTGAAGGGGATTCCGTGCAACTGAGTATTATGTTTCTCTTGAGTTACCCTCTTGAGAATTACTCAGTCCCTTTCATCTACAAACTGAAACTTTTATTTCTGGCAAATCAATGATAGAAACCTCCCCCACCCTCTCTCTCTCTCTCTCTCTCTCTCAGGGCCTAGATATCGCCGAGATCTGTAACTGAATTCGAAATGCGTATCCTTTATGAGCTGTTCATCAAGATAAGGACAGAGGGATTTATTAATTATGCTAAACCGGTATCACAACATTGGTCGTCGATAATGTTGATAAAGATTAGCGCAAAGGGTTATCATAACTGGTATTCAGACACTCTGTAAAGCAGGTGCATGAGGAATTTAATGTAAAAATCTTGCAATGGTATTTACTGTGCAAGAGAGTTGTTTACTCTCAAATAATTTTATTGTAATATAGATATAATTAGTTACATCCTGACTCAATGTTCGGATTTAATTCATTTTTACTTATGTCCTGAAATTTCAGAACAACCAACTAGCTGAAAATGAGATAGAACTGTCTGCGCATTTTAAAGGATTCCATTAACTTAACGGAGAAGCGTTCCAAATGTCTACTCATTCATTCTTATTCTTTGAAATGCCTGGCAAAAGAATTAATATAATATAATAACTGCACCTTCCTTTCTCATGTTATTATGATCAATTTTTGCCTATAGGAGACGCTGCGCCCCTGTGTTAATGTTACCGAACTCCATCTTTTTATCAGTGGAAACCTGTGTCAGGAATTAGTATGCATTATAGTATTCTCAACTGACATATGCCAAAATAATTGGTCTTCTATAGGCTTTCTGGATCACTGTGCCGCTTTTCCGCATTTATTATAAGAAAGCAGTACTAGTTATCCTCAGCTGATATCATTACAAAAAGAAATTACTTCATCATTATTTGCTTAATTGAATCTCTCCTCTTTCATAATTCTTGTGGTGTCCCTCCTTTGTGCTGCTCCACATGCTCACTTGCTCACTCTAGCCTCTGCTCCCACTACTCTCGCCAGCCCTTTCCCTCTGCTCGTCAGCTGCTCAATCCCAGTCACAAGGCGCTCTCGTGTCACACCCCGGCCCTTCCAAAACACTCACCACTGTAAAGAGGAACAACCGGCCAGTATTTAGGGTTTGACCCTTGGCTTATTGCCCGAGGCTTTAGTTTCTGACTCATTTCGGTTGTCACAAAGAAGGGCGGAGGAGGCTTCCACGAGAAATTCGGTGATTCCTTATGTGGTCTCTTCATTTCAGGAAACACTAATCTTGGTATGCTCCTTGAGAAGAGTACGTTTACTAGTCGTCGATGTTTGACCATCCAGAAGACCGCCAGCACGAGGGCTTTCGCTCAAAGCTGTACCTCACACAGCCTCTCCTCCAGTGATAAACGGTGATTAGGTATGATAACTATGAAAAATTTTCATTATCATTAACATCGTCATATTACATAAACAAAGATTATTTTCATATTATTTCTGGTGTCAATTTTTGTCTAGTTAGCTGTTAGGGCTTCAGGAATCTGCAATAGATGTCAGCCACATTTCGGACCACCACAGAATCTGAGGAAATAGAGGGGTAGCACCGACAGTGCACCTTATGTGGTACACTAAGTATTGCCAAAGGTTGTTTGAGCGTCTCTCCGGCCCGTAGCTATATCCACTTTTTAGTCTTTTATTTTACCTCCATTCCCGTTCCCTTTCTCCCATCTTGTTGTCCAACCACTCTAACTGCCTCTTTTCACTGTCTTAAGCGCTGGGAGGCTGAAGTTGCCCAAGCATTTGGCTTTTTAGCCTAATTTTCTCAAGCCAATCAAATGGGCTTCCACACCAGCAGATCACTGTTTTAACGCATCACCTGCATCCCTTTAACGTCTCTTCTTTGCGTACTAGTCTTTCTTAGTTAGTTTTAGTTTTACATTTCACATCTATCTCTTCGCATGTCTGAATAAAACTTTATTGTCAAAATTTGACATCAACACGTCGATTTACAAAATAAAATTAAATTTGAGTATAAAAACTATTTGAGACATTACTGATGACTGTTGAACTTCAGAATTATTATTTTGCAATGGTTCAGTTTCCAATATTCGTGTGAGAGGAGTTGCAAGAGCCCACTGTTATTGGTTGCACAAGCAATGTTTTGTTGCTGGCTTTGAATAAGTATTGCAGATTTCATAAGGTTTTCTCGCTGAGCGATTTTCCACACAACTTCTCGTCGTGCCTGAATGGGACAGGTTTCCGAATGAGATAAGAGATCCTGCTTGAAGATTTTAGCTTCTTAATTGTTTAATAGATGTTAACTGGTGTCGCAACAGACTACCACTGAATCCCACCTTGTGTGAGAAGTCCAATGGAAATCTGTCCTTTGAATTTTCTTCATTATACTACATTGTGATCTTTCCTGGCAAAATATTATTATTATTATTATTATTATTATTATTATTATTATTATTATTATAAGGACGTGAAAATATTTGTTGATCGTTCTCTCCATTATTCTAACAGTTTTTACTGAATTTTTCATTTGTCACATATCTCCTCCCCAACCCTTCACTCACTCTCTCTCTCTCTCTCTCTCTCTCTCTCTCTCTCTCTCTCTCTCTCTCTACAATACCAAAATATTTTTCGCGAAGATTCCAATCCAGATGTAAAGGTGCATGAAATAAATCGAGAAACAAAACAAAAAGAATACGAAAATGTGGAGAGGATGAAAGCAGCGTCTCAGATCAGCCACATGAAGCAAAGGAAGAAGACGAGGGAGAAACATCGGAGTCTTTGAGCGGAAAGTCTTTGCAAATATTCGATTCGGATGATTTCAGGAACAGAGTCCTTCTGAAAAATTATTAGTGATGTGAAGAGATGCTTTGAAGGATATGAAGACCCTTTCTATGTATGCTTCATGTATTAAAATTACAACAAATGAGTACAAAAACAAATACGCTTAAAAGAAAACATTGGTTGTGTAAGTTAGTAACTGTAAATTACTACAAAACGCACAAATTATATATATTTATATATATATATATATATATATATATATATATATATATATATATATATATATATATATATATATATATATATATATATATATATATATATATATATATATATATATATATATATATATATGGTTATTTCTAAACAGAGGTGGCCACTGCCAAATATGCATCAAAATGAGAGGACACCACAGACACTTTTTGCTGACAACGGCCGTTTATTCCCTACGTTTCGTAAGTCTTCATTACATTTTCGAGGGCTGTACAAAATAAAAATATAAATTACACAAATTTTACAAATTCTAATTAAAACTACACCATAACTACAAATTAAAGCCATTAAAAGCAGAAACTAAAAAGGACACCTTAAGAATAAGTAAACTGTCACAAAACCCCTAAAAAGTATCTTAAATTTAAATACATCGAAGATAAGCAAAGTTGAACCAACCTATTCAGTAGCAAAGTTAGGACTGACAAGGAAGACTAAAAAAGGAACATACGAAACGTCGGGAATAAATGACCGCTTATAACAAAATGTCTTTGCTTCCTCTTCCTCGCTGATATTATGCATATACATATATATACTGGTATATATATATATATATATATATATATATATATATATATATATATATATATATATATATATATATATATATATATTTATATATATATATATATATATATATATATATTTATTTATATATATATATATATATATATATATATATATATATATATATATATTTATATATATATATATATATATATATATATATATATATATATATGCATATATATATGTATATATGCATATTTATACATATTCACAACACACACACAAACACACACACACACACATATATATATATATATATATATATATATATATATATATATATATATATATATAATATATATATATATACGTTATATAGATATAATATATATATATATATATATATATATATATATATAGAATATATATATATATATATATATATATATATATATATATATATATATATATATATATATATATATATATATATATATGTATGTATATATACATATATATGTGTCTGTGTATAAGTGAATATATGTATATATATATGTATTTGTACTTATACAAATACATATATATACATATATATAAATACACATACACATACACACACACACACACACACACACACACATATATATATATATATATATATATATATATATATATATATATATATATATATATATATATATATATATATATATATGTATATTAATTAGATACCTCTTCTACTATATCTTACAGCTTACCTAAATTAAGTTAAAAATAATACTTCCTTTATTAATACAGTTAACATAAATGATCAATAACCTAAAAATAATGAACTTTTGGGAAATTTAGTCTCATCATACATAAATGGAATGACAAAATTAGAACGCGTTTCATGCAACTTGAGTTTATTGACAGATAGTTTCTTAATGTCTGTAAGGTAATGATTCTATTTTATACAGGTGTCATTCTGTCAATTTCTGGAGTCAAACAACACCAAAACCTTTACTGGTTTATCTTTTCTCTTAACAATATACTGACTCTGAATCTGCATCAGTTTATTTAAGAAATTAAGAAGAATAACAGTATCTTGTTAAGGCGTTGGGAGTGGTGCTGGTGTTCTTCTTTTGTGAAGTTTTAATCAAACCTTTGCATTTCATTTACGAACATGGCTGATGTGATTAAATCTAATAGGCAGCCTAAGGTCCTGGGTAATAACAGTAGCATGATTTTACGAATATATATATATATATATATATATATATATATATATATATATATATATATATATATATATATATATATATATATATATATATACATATATATATATACATACACACACACACATATATATATATATCTGTGTGTGCATTTCTTATGTGCTAAGCCTTTGGAAAACTCTAAAGGAAGAGAGCGAGCATTCGTTAGCAGTCCAAAAGAGCCCCAACGCTTCAAGGGTGACTGAGCAATCTTCTTTAGCAAGGGAAGAAAACTCCCTGTCCTTTGTAAAAGATGCCAATTTTGGGAGATTTTTCCATCGCTTGATAACTAAAGGTGAATATTCCAAAATGTCACCTCTATGAATAAAATAACTAAAATTTATAAGCATAACTACAACACTTCAGATGTTACAGTTGGAAATGCCACAATACAAAAATCTGTACCATTGTTGTATAATAATAATAATAATAATAATAATAATAATAATAATAATAATAATAATAATAATAATAATAATAATAATCATAATAATAATAATAATAATAATAATAATAATAATAATAATAATAATGATTATTTAATGAAAATGTTTTCATTTATCAAACTCCAGGATTGCGCAGGGACTTCCAAAGTTTTCCATTTCAAGTAAAAATTCTAGTGTATTGGTAAAGATCAATCCAGATAGCGACGTCTCTTACAAGTGATAATCTGATGAAGCAAAAATTTAAACGGACAAACTTTAACGGATTCTAGAAAGTTAAAATATTTTTCCCGAAATTTTGATCTTAAAAACAGAATCCAATTGATGCTTTTCGAAAATTGCTAGTTTTACCTTCGGGCGTGATCTAAAAGTTTTAAACATGAAGGTATTTTAGAAAAACTTCCATACTGTAGTTTAGATAAATTACTAAAAATAATCGATATTTGCAAAAGCGTTACCGGAGATTGAAGTTCACTATTTGCATCTGGCTGCATAAGCTGTGACTCGATTCACTTTCGTGGAAAACGTATAAATGTTAATTCCATAAGTGATAAAAAAAACCTAGGTTTTAACGTCGAATTACAAAAAGTATTCCTTTTTACAGAATACAAGCGCTAGAGGAAAAGAAGCAAGCGTAATATACTAGCCATCCTTTTAAATAAATTACATGAGTGAGTAGAGCGGAAAAGGTTTTTATTTATAAAATTGAATCTTTCCAGTTGAAATCATAAACTTTCATTTCCTGATGAACAGCATCATCTCAGATAACCTGTTTTTCAAAAGGAAGTGAAAAAATGAGAGGAATTACTGAACCTTCCAGTGTTGATATTAAATTTTACTCTTCCAGCTAGACCGGACAACATCGGAACCTGGAGAAATAACTTCTTCGCACTGACAATCTTCCCAGAATTTCCTCAGCCAACTAAATGCAAAAAGTCAATATTGACGACGCCATTAGGGAAGATCTCAATGGCTGTTCACCTGGCAAGAGCGCATTACATATTGACAGGAAGCAGTTTTGTAAGTCGCTTCTTCCCAAGACGGTCATGTGACTCTGCATACCAGATGGCCCGGAATTTCTTGAGAGAGTTAAGATACCCTTTTATTTCTTGTTTTATCAAAACTTACGTAAACATATGTATACATATCTTCAAGGTTCAGGTGATTTGTCAAGAATGAAACATCATATTCTTGATCACATAAGCAATAAAAACCATATTGTTAGCTATAAAAAATTATGATACACATTTTTAAGTCACGGACAACAGATTTGTTATTTATGGGCTATATTTAAAAAATCCTTTAAACTCGTTCCGAACAGCATAGGAACTATCTGACAGCAAAATAAATTCTACAAAATCAGTAACAGAGAAATTTGTGTGTTCATTCTTAGTTCTCGATTACCAGACATATCCTGACGCAGTTTAGTAAAATTTCTATTTACAGGGGCTGATTCCTGCAGGTTGTTAGATTTAATTACTAAATGTAATTACCTTAATGAATTTTGCCACTAGAATGACCTACAACTTTCAATGACGAAAAGGTATCATAAATAATAGAGTCTAATTTCAATAATAAACCGATGATTACTCTCCAGTATTTAAAAGCATTCCTCTCTCATATCACTAACAGGCCCAGCTAACTTCCTCTAAAAATGTGCGCAGCTGAAACCCTGGGGGTGATGAACTGAAAGGGCGAGAGGTGAGGTCAGAGCTCATCAAGCATCCTTGATTCCACAGGAAAAGTGAATAGGTGGCAACCCACCTGGCGTCACTTCAGAAAGGGATAAATTTAATTCACTGAAATTGTTCATTCACTCATGAACACTGTTCGATATAGCATTAATGTAACAGGATTCTGTGATGGAAGGGATTTAATTCTCTGGCCACTGGTTGCTGGAAAAGCGTTGGGGTATCGGTGACTTTTGCAAACAGATTAATTTCTGTCAATATAACAGAAATGGATTAAATCCCCTTGACTGGGAAACTTGACCATCAAATCTCCAACAGACAAGGTTTACACAAATTCCAGTGGAAAAGAATTCAGTTCCCTGCACTGGAAACTTATCCAACATGTGGCCTACAAACAAGGTAAAACTGTCAATGGAATCAGATCAGTTCCCCAAATTGGGACAATTAACCTGCTAGCCTCCTGCGTCCACTGGAAAGCAGTCAGTGGAAAAAGGGATCAAACCACTTACATGGGACACGTGACCAACATCTGTCCTTCAAACAAGGTGACAAAAAGTAGATAGAAAATGCTTCAGCCCCAGACTGATGTACTTACTCAAATGAGTGGCCTGCAGACAAGGTGGCGAAAATATTCAATAGAAAATTGCTGGGGTTCCTAACCCGTAAAAACCAAGCAGTGTGTGCATGGCCACTAATCTCTTAGGTATTGTAAAGTACTTCCACGTGAGAGCTGATTTGGTAATGTCCAACATTTTCTGGATTTGCATTTCCTTTTTGCATCTTATCTGGTTGCTTTGAAAGATATTCATAACTGACAGAGTTGTCCTTCTTGGTAAGCATTTTCATGTTATGTCCCTCCAAGTTGACTGATTTTTCTTTGTCCTTCACACCTTTGTGAGCAATTAACCGCCTTCCCCCCCCCCCCCAAAATAAAATCAATTACGTATTACGACTTTAACAAAAACAGCCATTAAAAGTTCCAGTAGTCAATTTCAAATATCTCGGTAATAGCAGAAGCTATTTTTCTGGAATTGTGTAGATCTATGAATGCTATGAATGGGGACTGTATGTGAAATCACTAGACAAGGGGCAGGTATTGGATATTGGATACTGCTTCATCAGTTAAGGCTGCTGTTGGTAAAGGAAACAAGGGGAGGGGGATAGAAAATGACCAGCTAGGCCTCGAAGAGACCAACTCCATTTAGGATTATAGTCTCAAGTGCCTTTAAATTTGAAAGCAGAATTTATTTTGTCAAAATGGATATTTCACTTCACTGAAATCACTTGTGAGCACAATGCATATGATTATCGTTAAACTTTATGATTAAATTTAATTAAAATTACTTTTAAAAATTCACCCAAAAGGTGGGTAACTTGAAGGAAAACATCTTGTTATAGACAGAACATGATCTGTATCGCTTAAGAAAATATCCTTGTAAGAATATGTCGTCCTCATTGAATCACGTAGTATAGAAATGCACAGAAGTCTCAGAAAGGCAAGATTCACCAAAGTGACTTTTCACGAAAGGCAAGTAAGTAAGTAAGCAACTCTCCTCCTCTGCCTTCCTGGAAACGAGCTCAAAAGCCGAGTGCATCGTGGAACTTCCTTGAGGAAGAAAACGGGGCAAATGAAATAATAATCTCCCTCCAAGACTCTCTGCTATCAGGGAACATTTGAGGCCTCTGTCGTCCTTATTCTGTTGCAGAGGCTTTCAGGGCATCTGGAAACTCTGGGGTGGAAGTTACTTCGCTTCTGGGCCAACTTTATTCTTCTCTTTTCCGCATAATCAAGACACGGCAAGGATTTTAGGTAGCCATTTTCTCTGGCAATACTCTGACTTTAGATTACTTTGATCTGCGCACCATCGAATAAATTTATATCTGATTTTCCTCATATTAAAATATTATAAATCAAAACGAACATATAATTATCATAGGTTGATAAAAAAACTTATATGACGGATATTAAACTTTTATATATTTTCATATAGGGTTTTCTGTTATGCCTCGGTCTCTCCATGCAAATATTTATTGCAACTGAACCATCCTGTTTATTTGAATATATTATATACAGTATATGTATATGTATATATATATATATATATATATATATATATATATATATATATATATATATATGTGTGTGTGTGTGTGTATATATATATATATATATATATATATATATGTATATAAATATATATACATATGTATGTATGTAAATATAAAATGAATATACATATATATAGTATATGTATATGTATGTATATGATATATATAATACATATACACTCATATATACATCTTGTGTGTGTATATATATATATATATATATATATATATATATATATATATATATATATATATATATATATATATATATATATATATATATATATATATATATATATATATATATATATATATATATATATGAAATTTTATCATTCATACACACGTGATATTTTTTTTATATTTACATACAATATCCATTTCAGTAACCCTGGGGAACAACTTCCACCCAGGGGGGAATTATAACAGGTAGATCCTCCGTCGCCGGCGGAGTTGAATGACAGGTGAGAAGATCATTTGTAAGCACACAGGAGGATCTACAGTACAGGGCAGTCAAGAGGACAACGAGAGGGGAAAGAAGACATTTAATAAAAACACAGATAAGATGAAGAGGAACTTTGGAGAAAATAAAAGCATTCTACACAGAGGTCAATGCAAAGATTAAGATTAATTGATAAATTTATCCTAGGCTATTACCCACCATCCACCCAACTGTAAATGGGTACCAACATCTGCTTGTGTCAAGGAAGAGGGTACAAGGCTAGAAACTTCACATTCAAGACTACCTGATAAACCAGAAAGCTGCATGTTTCTGAAAGGTGTGTTTTTCTGAAAGCTGCACCTTTCTGAAAGGTGTGTTTTTCTGAAAGCTGCACCTTTCTGAAAGGTGTGTTTTTCTGAAAGTTGCACCTTTCTGAAAGGTGTATCTTTCTGGTGCTATGTTATTTTGTCAAATTCTAGTCCTTGATTCCCACTCTTTTGCTAATACGTTGTTTTCTTGAACCTGTTGGGTTTTTCGTACTTCTTTCCATGAAATTTTACCTAGAAAATTATATCATTTTATGCACAGAAAATCACCAATAATATTGTATTATGTATAAATGTAAACTATACCTAATTGAGGTAACGCCTCTACTTTGATTTTATTTTACCCTGTATAAAATGTCTGACAAAGGATCTGAAACACTGCGGCAGATGCTGTTCTCAAATACAATGAAGAGCAGAATATACAACTGAGCTTCCCAAGATCAGCTTTTCGTAATGGAAAGTGAGTGCTTTCTTCTTATTTAACAAAGACAATCCTTTATCCCTGAAGATATTTCATTTCTCTACTTATATATTACACTCAACATATATACGAAATGACTACTGTGCAAATGTTCCTCTCTTGGCTAAAGCTTTCAAATTAAAATAATGCTTGGCTAACTATTCGTGCAAAATTGATACCTGGTTAATTTCATGTGACTTTGCTTATGAGTTCCTAGATGAATTATTCCTTTACTTAAATATACATGAAAGCTGATCCCCATTCCTTTGTGAAAGTAACGGCAGCTGAATAATAGGAGAATGTAAACTGCAATAATGGTTCTGTGAAATTTGCCCTGAAATCTCTGGATAAAGATTCTGACTCAAAACTGATCTGGCTTCACACTGGAATATTATGTAATGGGTTGCGAGCCAAAGCACAATGTTTTCGTCAGCACAGGGTACGAGTTACTCATCAGTTCTCAG